>NC_080704.1:183067137-183179637 GCF_030445035.2 Dasypus novemcinctus | reverse complement strand
CTTGCTGGGTCTAATATAAATGGAAACACAGAGACAGACTCAGACAGACACAGAGGGAAAAAGGGAAGTGCCCAATTTAATTCTGTCAAGTGAGAGAAAAACTCTAATTTGGCCCACAGCTGAGCAGCAAGAAGAGACGCCCTAAGAGACAAGCCCTATGCCAGGAGAGAGAGGACCACAGATCACTTAAGCAGGAAGCCCCAAGTGGCTGGGTCCAAGAAGAAGCTCAAGAGTAGATGGTGAACCCAGAAGGAAAGGCTGAAACCTGGGCAGAAATTGGCAGTCATCTTGCTTAACCATGTGGCAAAATGCCCAGATCAATAGTAGCTGACATTTGTGAGAAAGCATCTCTGATGGCACCTCAGTTTTGACATTTCATGGCCTTGGAACTGTAAGCTTTTACCCCCAAATAAATCCCCATTATAAAAGTCAACACATTTCTCGTACTTTGCATCTCCAGCCCTTTAGCAAACTAAAACACCTATTGTCACTTCTTGAAAACCCTGGAAAACATCTCACACCCAATAGGAGAGGAATTTGTGGCAAGCATCCCATGGATACAAATCCCCATTCTCCTTCCCTGTTCTCAAAGAACCTCCAGTTCCTCCCAAGGAGTCCTGTGGTCCTCCCTGGACAGTGGCAGTACAACTGTGAAGATGTGTCCCCAATCACACAATTTTCATTTTAACCAACATTCACAGAAGGTTTGCACTATGCCAGTGTCCTGTGGACAAAGAATAATTGCCCTCAAGGAGTTCACTGTCTAGTGCAAAAGACAGATGTGTGAGCAAATAAATATGACACAGCAATAAATGCATCTGAAGACTACATACTCTACTATGGTCTCAGCTCACTCAATCCTCCCACTTTTATGGTCACTTATATTCTACCTGAAGATGGGGCAAGGTATGACTTGGTTCAATGCAGGACAAAGCAGGTTGGTTGGTATCAAGACTTAAAAAAACACTGGATTAAAAGAACAAAGCAGGTACATGGAAGACAGACCCTTCTATATGAACTGAGGGGAGGTTTGGACTGGAATGCAAAGGATACAATATAGTGATAGCTACATCTTAGACAAAAGAGATGACAGGGGTCCAGGCCTAGATAGGTACTGAGTCTCTGAACAGGTAGCCCCAGTATAATTATTGTGAAATCTAGCAAAGGTTCATGCTTATGTTCCAAGAAAGCAAATCATCAGCATCAGGGAAGTTCAAATGCCCTGTTCCCAGGTTGAAGTTCCAGGGAAGTTCTACATTTTGCAATTGCCCTTCAGAGGTTCAGCAAAGCTGATTATATTGATTTAATGGTCAACTTTACTAGTTCAGAATGTAGTATAGTTGACTCCAGTGCCTGCAGCCACCATTCCTGAAATCTGCACCAAGTTCAAGTCCATGCAATTGTGTCCATTGAGGAAGTTTCAAAACTGAGTGTTATAGTCCCCAAACCACTGGAATTAGGGATAACATAAGAGGAGTATGGATTGGATAGATTCATGGTTTTCATTGAAAGGGGATGAACAGATAGTAGACCAGGAGAGAGGAAGAAAGAGAGAATCTGCAATTTGAATAAATTTCCCCAAATTCTTCTTTCTCATCAATGCATACCCAATTGAAAACAAGTGGCATATTTGAATACTTTTATTCTAAACCAAAATCTCTATCCTGAGAAATTGAAAGGGTTATGGGTTTGGAAAAGGAACTAGAAAGATCATCTTTTCTGGACTGATAGTCAGTGGAAGGAAATCCAGTAGTTTTTTGAAAAATTAAAACCACAGACTCTTACATAAATACTCTCATTTAACAAGATTGGGCTTAACAGTAAAATGCTTATTGAGGCTTAAGCACCATGACTCAGAATTTCTTTCAACTAAAAATTAAGTCCCAGTTATGAACACTGACATATCAACTCTCACTATCATCCCCTAAGTCTTCTAATATAATCCCAGGGGCTAAAAATGTTGAAGGACATTTTCCAGAAGTCTTTGGGAGGGGGGATTGTAAACTTTCCAAAGCTACAGTAAGCCAAGATTTGTTGGAAGGAGAGCTTTGGCATCTTTTCTTGGGGTTGGCCTCTGGCATGCATGTACTGGCCTGGTAAGTGGGAGTGGGAGCAGGCTTTGGCTCCATGGTAAAGGGGGAGGGTATTTAGTGCCAGACCCGATCTGTGCAAACCATGAGATGTGTCTTCTGTGCATGCATTCTCACCTCTCACGTGCTACTAGCTTCTTACTTTCTTCTTAACTCATCTAACAGGTTTCTTGTATTTTATACAGCATTTCTGGGTGTTTGTTGTATAGAAAGGCTTTAGCAGAACATTTGGCTGACCAAACTTCCAGAAGCAGAAGTTCAACCCCTTGTTAATTAAAAGAAAGAAGAGCCCTTCTGTTCTTTTAAAATTGATATTAAATATCAAGAGTGTTTTAGCAGATATGGGACTTGCCACTCAGAAGTCCCTCAAGAAAGCACTTGAGGGGAACTGGATGTGGCTCAAGCAACTGGGTTCTAATCTACCATATAGGAGGTCCAGGGCCTCCTGGTAAAGGCAAGCTGGCCCATTTGGCCCATTTGGAATGCTGGCCTGCAGTGGAGTATTGCCCTATGCAGGAGTGCTGCCCTGTGCAGAGTGCTGTCCCATGCAGGAGTGCTGTCTCATGCAGAAAGCTGGCACAGCAAGATGATGCAACAAAAAGAGACAGAAAAGAGACAATAAGAGATATAGCAGATCATGGAACTGAGGTGGCACAAGAGAGTGATCACCTCTTTCCCACTCCAGAAGGTCCCAGGATCAGTTTCCCGAGCCACCTAATGAGAATACAAGCAGACACAGAAGAATACACAGCAAATGGACAAAGAGAGCAGACAATGTGGGGGAGGGGAAAAAATAAATAACATAAATAAGTCTTAAAAAAAATAAAAGAAATCACTTGGTGCCCAGCTCCAAGTTGACATTCTTTAGCCATGAGCTTCTTCAGAGTCCACTTCAGCAGCTGAGCTAAAGTCATGTTTTTCTCAGGGTGGCCCCAAGTAATGACTGGGCAAAATAGCAGCACGAGAACCTAGCTGTTTCCGTCCAGTGCAGGACTCCTCGAATGGGTCATCTTTGCTTTGACCTCTCCCTTGGGCTGACAGAGATGTCTTCATGTCTGTACTGTGGTCTGGAAGCTCTCCTTCCCAATCCTACTTCCTCCCTGTTCTTTTCACAGGTGTTATTCCATGAACAACTTTTTACACTCTTCACATTATCCCAGGGTCTGCTTCCCAGAGAATCCAAATTGGCATGTGTATCATAAGGATCTGGGAAGTTTTTATGAATGGACCAAGACTCCATAAAGTCAGCGCAAAGGGAAAAATGTAACTCTGGAAAAGTGGACAAACCATACCATTCTAAATGGGTCTCTAAAGGGAGAGTTGAATTTGGAGTGGCACTCTAAACAGCTGACCAATGAACAACAACCTACTCACGACCCTCCAGCTTCCACACCAGGTCCCAGATGGGACCTAAAATAGGTTCCTGAGGTATGCATGGGCCCCTGGGCTCATAGGCAACTTTCACTCATCTCTGAGATTTTGAGCAGTATTGATAATCAATGATGATGAAAACAATTGAAATTAAAATGTGATTACTTTATCCTCTATCCAACAATATTTGATGATTTGAAAAGGTATTCATTGATTGCAACACTACAGGAGTAATGTGACTGTAAAAGACAAGCAAGAGAAAGATAATAATAGAGTCCAAGTGATTGAAGCAGGTATCTAGGATATTTTTACCTTTCTTGTTTGTTGCTTAACTACCTCTGATTTCTAAAGAATAAAGATCAAGCAAGTATAACCCTATTCAAAATACTGGTGACCTCCACTGAGACTAGGAGTGCAGGGTGGGAACTGACATGTCTGAGTTCACAGACAAAAGAAGTGAAAGACAGAAAAGAGCAAAGGATAAATAGAGACAGCCTGATCTAGGCATAGGAGGGAGCTCAGTATGAGACTTGTCCTCACCTTTTTGCCCAATTCACTAAAAATCAACTGGCCTCAGCTTTAATTTAATTCAGTGATATCCCAGTCAGGAATAGATGTTACATATAGAAAAGAAAATGCAGCTTAAAAGAAAATAGGGTAGAAATAGGTAATGGAATAGGGGATTATAGAAGATAAGCATTTTTTTCTTAAGTTTCTTTTTTAAATCTAAAAACCACAGTACTGAGAGGAGGGCATGAATTGCTGCATAGACAGTGGGTGGTATCTCCCATGAATTTTCCCCACCATCCTTCCTCGTGGCACTCCACTTGTAACAGGTCAGCCTTCATCCTCATCGTGCTCTCTGGTCCAATTCACATGAATGACTTAACCCTCTCCTGGTTCCCACTACTGCTTAGATCAAGAGCCAATCCCCTCCCAAGGCAGACATCTGGTCCAGCCCTCACTGGACACATGGAAAAAGAACGGCTCAAAGAGAAGATGAAAGAGACTCCAAGACGCCCTAGTTACAGTGGAATCTGAATCTCTGAGTCAGTCTCATCAGACTCTTATGAGCAAAAGAAACATACCTGTACAGTGTAAGCTACTAAGATTGAGGGTTGTTTATACAGCAGCTGACATTAATTGTCCTATTTCAGAATCACTCTTTTCTGAGAAGAGCCCAAATCAAGCTCGTCAAAGGCTTAGATGGGATCTTATCCCATCTGATTTTATCACTGGCAAGGAGCTGCCTTTTTGAGGGACTTGAAGGCCAAAATGCTTGCTTCTCTGGTAAGGGAGTGCTGTCGAGTCTTCTGTTACATACAGCCATCTTCATACAGTTAAGTTCTTGCTCCTGACCTAAGAGAACTTGTCATCTTTTCTTTGCACCAGACAGTGTCTTTCAATCACTATTACCTTTATGATGAGCACAGTCTCTGATAGAGCTAAAGGCTGTGTCTGAAATGTCTAGTCAGAGGTCCTCAAAGGATACAAGCCCTAGAGAAGAACCAGAGCTTCATTAGTATTCCTAGAGGGTCTGGAAAAGCCAGTAAGAGCCACCTTGGTGGTGGTGGGATAGGTGCACATAAATGGGTCTGTATACTGGTGAATAAAATAACTAGAACTGCTCCTGCTGCCCACTCCCTTAGCTACCTTTCCACCTTCAAACTTGATTCTTTCAGGGGTTTTCCCATAACTCTCCAGGGCTGTAGATTCAAATGATAGGCACTGACTATGGGTACTGGACTTCATAAGAAAATAGTGAGTGGGCAAACCTGTTTGACCAAAAACATCCATATCAGAATGGGCACACAGTCATCCCATAGTTAGCAGTCCCTCTGATTTGAACTTGTCGTTTTTAGATCCTGACACATTACAAGCACTGTCCCTATCACAGGCATGCAAGCTGGCTCCCGGGTTCCTGAGTCACTGAATGTCAAGTGCTGTGAGATGCTGAGGTGGTGCTGCTAAAGTTAGTAGGCTCAAAGTTGACAATTAATTCTGTGCAAAAAAGTGTTTACATCAGCCTCCACTTTGGGCCCAACCTGATGTTCTCAAGCTTTCTGCCATTCTGGGACCTCCTCAGAAGCAATGGCTTGCCTCAGGCCTGTAAACAAAGCATTCACTTACAACAAATTCACCAGCCTACCTATTGGACAGTTATTAGCTATATTTATCCTCTGTCCTTCTCTCCCTCTCTTAGTTTTCTATTACTGTGCAACAAATTTGGCAGCTGTAAACAAGACACATTTATTATCTCCTAGTTTCCCTGGGTCAGGGGTCCCAGGCACAGCTTAGCTGGGTCATCTGCTCAGAGTCCCACAAGGCTGCAACCAAGCTGTCATTCAGACTGCCTTCTCTGGAGCTTAGGGATCTCCTATGAGCTCAGGCAGTGGCTGGCAGAAATCACTTCCTGGAAGGTAGATAACTGAGGGCCCTGGCTTTCTGCTGCCCATTGGCTGGAGGCCACTCTCGGCAACTAGAAGTGCTCCCAGTCCCCTACCCTTGGCCTTCTCCGCAGGGAGCTGTTTGCTCCTAGGCCAGCAGGATAATCTGTCCAGCTGGCCAGGACGAAGTGTTACAGAAAGTAACCTTACAACAAGACTGACATCCCTCACCTTTGACATGGTTCACTGCTTAGAAGCAAGTCACTTGCCTCGCCCATTCTCTAAAGGAGGGGATTACACAAGGATGTGACTCATTGGGGGTCACCCCATCTCCTCACACCCCCACCCCCAGCTCACTTCATATAGGGTAGCAAGCCTAGTAGCTGCTGGAAGCCTCTGCTCATATCACCATCCGAGCTTAGGGAGGGATTTGAGGATGGCACTTGGTGTAATTCTTGTTTTCCTTGCCTAGATGTCATACTAAGTGCATACCTCAGGCCAGGTAAAAACAATATGAGATAGCACCTGTTTATGCACCAAAACTCAGGACCAATTCTGCAACATCACATGTACAATCCCTGGACCAACAGCATTAGCATCACCCAGGAGCTTGCTAGAAATGCAGATACTCAGACCTCACCCCAGATCTGCTCACTCAGAAACTCTGGGTTGGGGCCCAGCCCTCTGTGTTTTACCAAGTCCTCCAGGGGATTCTGCTGCATACTCAAGTTTGAGTCTTACTGGGTTCAGGAACAGGCTCTATAGGAGAAAGGAGAACTTAGGACAAGGAGCAGCAGAAGAGAAAACCCTGGTTTCCCTGTTCTGTTATTCCACAGAGAAGTGTGCTCTGGTCAGGGTGCTACTAGGCACCCTCCTCCCCTCCCCTTTGTGTTGCAGTTACAGGTTCCATTAAGAGCCCATTGTTTGAATGATCACCTGTCATGTCACCATGCCCGTGACAATTTGGGCTTCTGCATCAAAGCAATTCTAGGGAATTATGGAGCCATCCCAATTTTTTTTTATCACTCTCCCATTCTACTGGATTCTTGTATTAGTGTACAACAGGTGACCCTCTCTCCAATTCAGAAACTTTTTTTTTAATTCCCTCAATCCTGCCACTCATCCAATTACAGAATTATCCCCTCTCTTCCTTTTACCAGTCTACTCACTCTCTAAACTATCACTCTCTGGCTTCCCCACCACTCTCCAGGTTCACCAGTGACCTCCTAGGCAGTGAATTGAATGGTCTTTCCCCCTCAGAATTCATGTGACTTGATGTTTCTATAGAATTAAATATACAGTATACAATTTATCCTACAAACCCTCTGTGAGCTGTGCATGATTGGTGTAATTATTATTCAATGGAATATCATGTTATCTCCATTTTACAGATGGAGAAACTGAGCCTCAGAATTTCATTTGTTCAGAATTTCACACACATGAGTATATAATCACCAATCATGCCTCTGAGGAAGTAATTTTCAAACAGAGCACTGTAGGATAAGTAGAGTGTAGCTGGGGCAGAGTGTGCATGTGTGTGTGGGGTGGGGAGGCAGGGGTCAATGGGAACAGCATGAGCTCATTCCTCAGGGGAAAAAATGAAAATCTGAGGTCCTATGTACCCAGCACTGTTATAGGAGCTTGACAAACAGCTGAAAAAGACAATCCCTGCCCTCAAAACTTCATCATCTCCCCAGAGAGACCAATGAATCAACCATTATGGTATTCCATGGCAGTATAGGATGGAGTCATGTACAACATTCCATGGCAAAACAAGAGAGAAACATTGCACTCACCTGGGGCTCAGCAGTTTCCCCAAAGTTGAGTCTTGAATGGCAATAGGAGTTGGAAGGTGAAGAAGAATAGAAAGTGGCCTAGGAAGAGAGGAAAGCCTGCATATTTGCATGAAGACAAATATGAACATGGCACCAGCAAGTAATTCAGGAAGGCTGTACAGAAGCATAGTTGTGGGCAAAACAGCCATGAGGCTGGAAAGAGAACCCAAAAGGTAAGGAAGGTGAACTTTAGATTGAAGTGAAGAGGTTGGGGGCAGGAGGGTGGGGCAGGGCCAACTTGGAAAGAGTTTTAGTTGTGGCATGACTTGTTCAGATTTTCCTTCTTTTAGAACAAATATTAAAGTTTATTTTTGGGAAAAAATGTATACAATTGGCTTTGAACAATCAAACAATATGAAGAACTAATAGTGCAAAGCAACAGTTCCCTACAAGACTTCAGCCCTGTTCCCCATGATCCCTTTGAACTCTTGTAGGTGATTTTACTTTTTTTTCTTCTGGTGATTCACACATCTCTAAATCACCTGCTTCTACTGTTGTTTTGTGCTTCATCATTTTTTACAGTATTGCTTGACAGCTGTGGAAGGTGAAGTTTTAACCCCATGACCACACCCCACCCACACACATACATAATCCCCTCCCTTCCCCATAGAGCTATAGACTATTTTTGCTTCCTTTATGGGTTGCCTTCACCTAGCTCTCTGAGATCCCACTATCCAACCATTGGCCACAAGCAAAACATGTATCTAAGATTCACTCCCTGAAGTGAGAACCTGTTCTAACGAAGCCTCCTGTAATGTCAGCCCACATGTTTCAGTTAGGAATTATTCCTGTGAGAGGTTAAAGACCTCATCCGCTCTCCCAGTAAGAACCTGCCTAACAGCCTTGTTTAAATATGCTAGACATTATTGTCATCATCCTCCCTGCCCTTAATCAGAAGGGTTAGCCTTAATGGGTCCCAAGGTTTGCTTCTACCAGGTTCCTAGGGATACTACCAATGAAGAGCACAGGGAAAATAAAATTAATTTTTCAAAAAATCCAATAATAAACAATATTGTTGCCTATTGCTCACCAGCATGTCCACTAATGAGTTCTTTAAGTGTTAAATAATTAAAATGCTTTATAGCATGCAGAAATCTTTGGTGGGTGTTAATACAGATGTTTAAGGGTGTTTTCATAATATTTAGGAAAATGGGTTGGGTTTTTTGAATGGGCCGGGAACACAGGATTTTTTTTCCATTTACAATAATGGAAAATATTCTGCTGCTATCTGAATATTTGCTTTCCAGCATGCATTCAGGAAGGTATTACATTCCTGTAATGTAATAAGGAATTCCTGTTTACCCCTTTATCTCTTGTTTCTCCAGCTAAGATAAAATGCCTTGACTCCCCACGTAGAATAAACATTAATATTCTTACTTCTCCCTTCATCTCTCCTCCCCCTCTTCTGCTTCCCCATTGTTGCCTCTGTACTTTTATTTTTCTATTGTCAAAGTTGATAACATTCACATTCTGTTGTATGTCTTCTGTCCTTTGTCTCTAGTTGGTTACAAAAGTTGAAAATCAATACTGTGCATTATTGTAGCTATTAAATATTGCATCGTGCACAGTTCAATATTGTTGTATTCTTTTCCTAATACAATTTTGCTTTCCAAGGGAATTTATTTGTTTTTCTTATTCCCATGCTTTGTCTGCCATTATTTCCTTCTTAGGGTGATCCATATTCGTAAGGATCCCAACAACTCTCTGGAATCTTATTTATTCCCAGTTGCTCCTTGGCAAAGCCTCAATTGCTACCCCAGGCCCTCCTGTCATTGATTTCCTGGTTGGACTCACTGTTTCCTGAGCCCCATGTCTTCCTCTTCCTAAGACTACACCCCATTTTATAGATCACATGCTCAAGGAACATACTAAAAAAACGCATGTGGGGATTTAATTTTCTCAATTCTTGAGCATCTGAGAATATCTTTATTCTACCCTCAAAATTGATTGAGAATTTTCATGGTATAGAATTCTAGGTCAAATGTGATTTACATTCTGATTTTAAGGCATTGCTCTCAGACTTTGAAGATCTTTGTTTCTGTTTTTCCCCCTCTTTGGATGCATCTAGGATCTGCTTTTTGTCATGCGTCTTTTGGAATTCCATGCTAAAATGCTTTAATATGGTTCTTTTCTCATTTACAGTACTGGGTATCCGGTAGGCACTTTCAAAATTAAAGTTCATATTTTTCTCCAGCTCAGGTAAATTTTCTTTTATTATTACTTAAATGAATTCTTCCCATCCATTTTTTTCCTATTCTTCCTTTCTGGAATTTCTATGAATCACATGGGTACAGAAATGACCACTTGCTCTGAAGTAATTATTAGTAAGAATACATCTACGTCCCATAGTCAGGGGGAAAAGACACTTTAGACCCTGAGATAAACAAACATTTAAAAACAAACAGGGTCACCCTAGCTAGTTCTAATGCCCCAGAATAAGTAAATCCTTAAGCCTTTCCTGTCAGGTACTGATTTTCTAACAATAACAACTCGCTCCCTGCCTTTTGTGATGCCAATGTCTGCTGATACACCACAATCCTTTAAAAATATGAGAATCATGTGATAAAATTGTTGTTTTCCACCATAAACAAACTGTAAGCTCATGAACCTTGTTAATCTTGTGGGTTCTGTTTTTATCCCCCATTGACCTTTAAATACCTGTCACTCCTTTTAGGACCCAGACTGCCTTGTTTCAAGTAAACTTTCTTGCTTTCCTTAAAGCTTTTGTCTCTGAGTTTTTCTTTGTTGATGCTAGACATAATAATACAAAGAAGAATAATAGCAATTATGGTATAATTCTAATAACATGTGATTTTTGGTACAATGGTTATGTAAATGTACAATCTGTTTTTCATTAAATTTATGATTTTCACTAGAGATGAAGAATTTTCAAACAGGACTTTTCTTTGAAAGACTCAAGGCCTAAGTAGGCTTAAAGGAAAAAATTACCAAAGTCCCTAAATTCGTAGTCTGTTTTTTGGGGGAAAAAAACAGTAATTTTCTCACATTATGGTTCAGGTATATTCAGAAACTTCCACAGAGTAACATATCAGAGCTCCAGGCAGTCAGCCGAAAAGTAATGGACCACTCTATATGATGTACTTCGTTATGTACTTATACCTGATGTGCAAGCAAGATGGAACCGCAGCTGTCACATCGTAAAAGGCGGGTGATTTAAAAAAAGAAAACTTTAATATTGCACTACCCAGGTAACAATACCAACATAGCAGGACTTCTGAACAATTGCTGGTTGCTTGTGGAGAAAGTAGTTCTTGTGCTAGAATCTGTTGCAAAAGTAACCAAACTGGCTTGCCTTGAGATTGTATTTCTAACACACAACTGCTATAAAGGTACTCTCATCATTCTTCCAGGGATGGTGGGCATCAATGAAAGTGGGCTGCAGATGGACACTCTGAGGCAATCTGCTTGTCTTGAAAGACAGTCACTTTGCATCATGGCCGCATTTGTAGATTTGAGGCTAAAGGTCCCCCCCCCCCAAAAGTTTGTGTGAAGCAGCAACCACTTGCAAAAATATTAGAAAAAAATGCATATATGTGACACAGTGAGCCCAGAGGCAGTTGAGCATTGTGGTTAAGGGTACAAATGCAAGAAAGTCCTTCTGAGAGCTAGAGCAGATGTACATCACTCTTGCAGGGGGATGGGAATATGAAGAAGCATGGGAAAACTACAATTGGTGTGACATATAGACTGTGGTTAACAGCAATACTATAATATTCTTGCATCAATGACAAAGCTGTACTGTGTTGATAATGGAGGTATATGGAAAAAGTGTGCCAAATGTATGCTATGGACCATGATTGGTGGTAATAGCCTGATGATATTGTCTCATAATCTGTAACAAATATTCACCAGGGTATGGAGTTGTATGGGAAATCTACACATCTGTATGTTTGTTTTTGCAGGTCCACAATATCTGTAACAAAAATATATTTTAAAAAAATAGTATGGTTTGGGGGAAAAATACACCAAATGTCAGATAAGGACTATAGTTGGTAGTAATATTTTGATGATGCTCTAGCTCAGTTTGTAACAAATGTTTCACAACAATGCAAAGAGTTGGTGGAAGGGTGATGTATGAGACACCTGTGAGATGTTATGTATGTTTATTTTATAAGTTCACAATCTTTACTATACACCTATTGTTTATGCATGTTCATGTCTGAACAATATACTTAATAAAAAATTTAAAAAACAAAAGAAAAAATGTATATATGCAGCAATATTTAGGCATTTTTTTAAATAATCAGAAATTCAGTGGAACAAAATGTTCCAAAACACATCCGTGTGTATATGAGATCTTAGTACATAACAGAGCTGGTGTCAAAATTCAGTCAGGGAGAGGAGATAGCTCATTGTTGGCAACATAGGCTCACTGGATGGAGGAATAAGGATTTGGGTACCTATTTATACCACATACAAAAAATTAACTTCAGACAGATTAAAGGCCTAAATGTGCTAAGTAAAACTATAAGCAGACTAAGGAGAATACATTTATGACCTCATGATAGGGAGGGAGTTCTTAAATGAACTCCCCCCGAAACACAAACAGTAAGGTGAAAAAGCAGTGGATTTGACTCTACTGAAATTAAAATGTTATTTTCAATGGTGAATACCATAGACAAAGTTAACAGGAGGGTTAGAAAGATAGCTGCAAAGTCTAAAGCTAGCAAAAGATTCATATCTAGAATGAACAAGAAACTACTTCAAAGCAGCAAATAAAAGACAGAAATGCCCCTAGGAAGATGGGCAAAGGGTATGATAGGTATCCCCATGCCTCGGGTTATATTCTAAGAGAGCTTCTTACTTGGATCCAAAAGGAGACATACAAGAGGATGTTTAATGCAGTGGTGCTCTGGGAAGCAAGGACTGAAGTGCCTTTGATGTCCAGCATTAAGTAGGTGGAATAATAGGCAACAGTCAGAAATAAGTTTATGTGCACCAAAAAGGGTGCCTCAAAGGCAAAATGTTGCATGGAAAGGGAAAGAAATGAATGAGCATTTAGAATATAAAACACAACAATATTATGTATTTATGATTTTCAAAGATATACATATATCTAATCATATGAAAGTTGGATTAGAAGAATATCCAATAAATATACAAGAGTGGGTCAAGGACAGGAATTGGGCAGGGGATGGGAAGTGAAATGGAATGCAGTAAAATAAAATAAAGCAAAAGGATGGCCTCAGGCCATTTGATGATGCTGATGTGCCCTGAATGGCAGAATATGGTCAACTTAGTTCTGTGCATCTGAGGCCCTAAAGAGGCTGAAAAGCATGTACAATCAAATTGCCTTTGATATCCCTAAACCACCATTCACTCATTCATTCAACAAACATTTCTTGAGCACCTGCTTGAGATCCAGCAGTGAGCAAAACAAAGATCCTTGCCCTGAGGAGCTTCCCTTCCAGCATGAGGAGGCAGGCAAGAAATGATTAATATAATAATTGAGTTATTTACCCTGTTAGAAGGCAGTAAGTGCCATGGGGAAAGGGGAACATAAAGCATGACCAGGAGGAGCAGAAGCACTGCAATTTGGAACCAAATGGTCAGAATAGGCCTCCCTGACAATCTGACACTGGAGCAGAAACTTGAAAGAGGTGAGGGAGTTGCATTGAGGATGTCCGAGGGAAGAATGATGTAGGCAGATAGACAAGGCCCCACAGCGGAACCATGCCAGGTAAGTCTGAGGAACAGCAAGGAGACCAACATGGCTGGAGCTAAGTGAGTGAGTGAGGGTGAGAAGAGCAGGAGGTGCGATCAGAGAAGTGATGGGGAGGTGGGATTGTGGTTACAAGGCCATTATATGATTTTTGTTTTTACTTCGAGGGAAAAACATGCAAAAGCATTGCAGGGTTTTGAGTGGAGGAGTGACATAACAGTAACAGCATACAAACCTGTAGACTTTTGGGGCAGACACTGTCCAAAACTTGACAGGTATTAACGTATTTAATCCTTACAGCATTCCTGGGTGCTGTCAGTAACCCCCTGTTAAAATGAGGAAACTGAGGCAAGAGAGGTTAAGCAAGTTGTCCAAGGCTTCACAATTAGAACACGGATGAGCCCAGCTGCAAAGCCAGGCAGACTGGCCCCAAAGTCCATCCGCTAAGCTTCTCCAGAGTGGCTTCTGGGGGGAACTACATCTGAAAAGGCCTCTCTGGTCGCTACCATTAAGTAGTAGCATATTCAGGCACCTTGTGTGTCAGTAAGCCCAACACCACCAATTTGCCTGCCCAGCACTGGAAAACATCTCTGTGTTGGTCAAGCACTTGGATGAAGTTTTGGGCTTGCATTCAGGGTCTACAGCCATATTGTTGGTCAAATGCCCATCTTTAACCACTAGAATCATGCTCAGACAGAGTTTCTCACAAGAATATAGACTCTCAGGAGTAAGACCAACTGAGGCAACACCTGGATCATGCTTCCACCTCACACTTACCCAGATCTATAAATTCATTGACAAGCAGGATCCATCCCCTTCCTTCCTGCCCCACTCATGTCCTTGGCCAGCAGGCATATTTTAATGTGTGCAAGTTAAATGCATAGATGTGACTCCTCTATCCAGCCTTTGCAGACCTGCCTGCTCCTCCTTCCCTTCTCTGCCTTGTTAGTGAAGCCTGGTGGCACTTACCTTCTTCCCACCTTCACTTCCTTTCTAGGAACTGCATGACCTTTTTTTCTCCAGCATCTGCTTGCTCCTCCTGCTATTAATTTCTGCCTGACCTTGACTTGCTGTACTCCCCAAACTGGGGACTTTTCCAGGCACTCTTTACTTCCTTAACGTCTTGACTTTGGTCCTTCCTATCGATGCTTATTTTGTAGTGTGTCACTCTCTCCTTGAAATCCTCTCCCCCAAACACAGACACTTTTGTGGAAGAGAGGGCAAAAAACTGTGTTTCCTGGTTTGTGTTCATTTTCAAATGTCCTCTCTTCTAGATGTAAACAAACTCCTCTAGGTGGTAGTCTCATTGAAAATATATATGGAATTATAAGGCAATAGAAGTCAGGAACTCCAGGTCTAGAATACCCTGGGTACTGCGTAGGGCACACAATCTCTCTGAGCCTCATTAAAATGAGGATAATAAGTCTTGTCCTCTGGGTTAACACAGTTGTGAAAATCAAATGCATTATGCAAAGGGACTTTTGTAGGTAAGATGGGAATACTTTTTGCAAACATCCCCAGAACTCCTCAGTGGGAACCTGAGATTTCTTTTTTGATGATTAATTCCATCTTTGTTAGGACTGAATTAGTAGGTGCTCAATGAATACAGTGCTTTCAAGTGAATCAAGAAAATAGCATTTAATGTTCTGTGTCACCTCTGTTTTGAAGGATTTGAGGCTTTGTTCAGCTAAGTGCAAGTGGGCGAGTGGCTGGAGGTGGGAATAATGGTAATGATGATGACCATCATGTTCTATTGCATTAAGCCAAAGCCAGTACTATAAGAAACAGTACAGAAATGGCCTACTCCTATCAACATTCCCCATGTACTGAGCACAGTCCTTGCCACACAGTAGGCATTCAGTTATACTTTTTAATGGCAGAATGAATGAATGGCCAGAAAAAAAATAAGGTTTTCTGCCTGGCAATATGATTGACAATGCAGAGCTGTGGATTTTTTTGAGAACCACCAAAACTAACCTGGTTTAAACTGAATCCTCACACCAGCATCATTCTGGATCTTTTTGATCATTTCCCCATCCCTTGCTATTACAATCCTAACAGCAAACCTAGGCACAGAGAATCAAAACCAGAGCTTTTTACAACTCCGTCATTTTTAAAGGGTATATTTTATTTCACTTTACCAATAACACAAGCCTCTAAGTTTGATACAATCAAAACACAAATCACCAGGAGAACCTGGACTTCAATTGGCCTTTAATCAGGTTGTTGATAAACTTTAAAGAAAACTTTAAAACCAGGAAGAATGGTCTCCATACCCTGAGATGCTAAGGGCTGACCCTGGGTACTAAATGATGCTTGGACAGACACTGTCCCAGTTTGCTCTCATATCCACTGTAGGAAGTGGGCATACTCTTTTGATTTTGTAGATGAGACAAAAGTCAAATAACTTGCTCAAATTTAGAAAGCTAATAGAATATAGTCAGAATTCCTAGGTTTTAATCCCGATCTTCAGGCTCCAAATGTAGCTTTGTGCAAATCCCTTCCCTCCTCTGATCCCCATGTATCTCAAAAACAATAGCAATGCAAGGGCTATAAACTTTAAGTATTTAGGGGAAATGCAAAAACCAAATACGCTAAAGGCTTATCTAGAATGTCTGGAGTCCATGCTAAAAGCTTACCTAAGATGTGGAAGATATATGCTAATTGAAGCCTATTGAGAACTGAAACAAAGGGACCATTTGGCCTTTCCTCTCTGTATAAAAGACGTTTGAAAATCTTGTTCAGGGCTCGGGATTCAAACTGAAAGCTCCCGAGTCCGGCCGGCCATCAATAAACCATTTTTCCTTCTCAAAAAAAAACAAAAAACAATAGGGTGGTAATGGCGAGGTCGATGGACTGGGTGATTCATAAGGGCTCTTACTGCCTAGATGCTCTATGTCAAAAGAGGCAATAACTTGCTAAGTGGTGAATTGATGAAGTACAGGGAGTTGGAAAATAGCTGTCGGGTACAACATATGGGATCCCAGTTTCAGCCTCTGTCAGAGACTGTGCAAGGGGCAAGATGTGTTAGAACCTGCAGCCTCAGGGGCAAGGCAGCAGCCCTTGTCATTGTTAAATTCTTGTCTTTGTTTTGCTGGTCAATGGCACTGACCAAAGCTTGAAGCCAATATATCTGGAATAATATATTGACACTGGCAAAAAAAAAAAAAAAGAGGGAAACACCAAAGACCCTGGAAAAGTAAATAAAATCAAGATTTTCCTTAGTTCATAGCACCCTAGGAAGTTGGAATTGGAAGGGCCCTCAACATCTATCTAATCCAACCTCTTAATGAGGGGTGAGCAAAACAGGTTCAAAGAGGGAAAGGGAACTTAACTAATAGCATACACTCAGTACACAGAAGAATCAGACCCAGGGCTGCTGATTTCAAGTCTCAAGTCCAGGGTTATATAGCTGTGTCTTCAAATCCAAAAAATCATTTGGTGAATACATTTTGGAGCACTGCTACACCGCATCTATGTATCTTCAAAAATACAATTAAAACAATTAATTTTTTTAAATGCAGAAAATTACACCCCTCCCTCCCTCCCTCCCCTCTCCCCATATGCTCATAAAATAGCAACTCCATTAATGATTTAGAATTGAAAGAGAGGTTATGGGCTAGGCATATCTTAAAAAGGAAGGTAGAGAAGTGATAAGAGTTTTGAAACTCCTCAGAAAAATTCACATATACACAGTTTTGTCTGCATTTCCAAGGGCTGATCAGCATCCAGGTTAAGAACCTGTGTGGGAACGGTAGCCATGGTGGCTGCTGGATGTGGGGAACGGGAGGAAGAGATGAGATGTGGAGGCGTTTTCGGGACGTGGAGCTGTCCTGGGTGGTGCTTCACGGACAATTATGGGACATTATAGATCCCCCCAGGGCCCACTGGATGGAACGTGAGAGAGTCTGGGCTATGATGTGGACCATTGACTATGGGGTGCAGTGATGCTCAGAGATGAACTTACCAGGTGCAATGGATGTGTCATGATGATGGGAGAGAGTGTTGCTGTGGGGAGAGTGGGGGGCGGGGGCGGTGGGGTTGAATGGGACCTCATATTTTTCATAATGTAATTTAAAAAAATAAATAAATAAATAATAAAAATTTTAAAAAAATAAAAAAAAAGAACCTGTGTATAACACCAACAGTGAACTCTAATGTAAACCATGGATTCTAGTTAATGGTAGATTATAAAAATGTGCTTTTATCAATTGTAACAAATATACTTCACCAATGCAAGGTGTTAGTAATAGGGCAATGTGTGTGAACTCTGTATTTTATGCATGATTTTTCTGTAAACCTACTTCTCTAATTAAAAAAGAACTCATGTATAGAAGATGTCATAGATTCTTCAATGCTCAGGGCAGGTAGGACTCTGTCATCGAGTCTACACTTGCTGACCAACCCTGACCACACTGCTGTTTGACTGTCTTCTTCATTAGAACGTTTTTCTGATATTCTGATCACATCAGGATTGTATTGCTTTTGGCCAAAAGCCATTATAATACTCTCAGAGCAGAGTAGCTATGATGTCAGCTTTAAAATAAATTAGGAGGATTAAAATAGACCAAATAAATCTGCTTTTCTAAGAAGAATGGGTCATATTTTAAGACTACATTCATTAAAGGAATCATCCAGTTAATGCAGATCTGTTCATTTAATCTGCAGCATTTAAGCCAGTTTTCACTTGGATTTCTGCTATTTTTATTGCAAAATAAAAGGAGTTTACAGTATATACCTACATCCATCCTGTGTAGTAATTCATTTGATTTTTTCCAGATGGTATTATATGGGTTGATTAAAAATCACTCCATAAAACTTCTAAAATTATCCTAGGTTCATAGGGACAGAGGAGAAAATAAATGTGTAAGGACGTCCCACAGTAGAATTGCTAGGATAGAAAAGTCCATCTGTAAAGCCTGGTAGTAGATTCAGGAAACTTTGCTGGTATTTGGAAAGCTACAACAAAGTGAGCACTGATACAGTTTGTAAGTCTGTGTTCCAAGTACCAGCCTGTGGACCGCTGTTTTTAATATGAATCTCTTTTTAATCAACTGTTTTAATAACTTTATTGATACGTAATTGACAATTAATTGTACATATTTAAAGGGTGAAATTTGGTTTGTTTTGACAAATTTACACACCAGTAAAAACCATCAACACAATCAAGATAACGCACAGCTTCATCACCCCAAAAGTTTCCTCGTGCCCCTTTGTAATCCTTGCCTTCTCACACCCCAACCCCTAATCTGCTTTCTGGCATTCTGGAACTTTGCATTTTATAGATTTTATAGAATTTTATATAAATGGAATCATACTCTCCTTTTTTTAGCCTAGCTTCTTTCACTCAGCATAATTACTTTGAGATTCACCCAGGCTATAGCAAGTACCAACAGTTCAATTTGATTGCTGTTCTGTTGTATGGATGTACCACCATTTGTTTATTCTTTCACCTGTTGATGGATATTTGGTTTGTTTCCAGTTTGGGACTATTACAAATAAACTTACTATGAACATTTGTTACAAGTCTTTGAAGGAACATAAGCCTTCAGTACTCAGCTAAATAATTAGGAGTGGAATGACTAGGTCATAAGGTACGTGGGCGCTTAGCTTTTAAAGAAACTGCCTAAGTTCCAAAGTGGTTGTACCGTTCTACACTCCCAACACAGAGTATGAGAGTTCCAGCTTCTCTACATCCCTGACAATAGTTGTCATAGTTAGTCTTTAAATTTTATTTTATTGTAGTCATTCTAGTGAGTGAGTAGTGGCATTTCATTGTGGCTCTAATTTGCATTTCCTTAATATCTAATGATGTTGAGCATATTTTTATGAGCTTTGATGCCATAGGTATATATGTTTTGGTGACATAACCATGAAAATCTTTTGTCCATTTCATTTATTGGTTGTCTTATTATTGAATTGTGAGTTCTTTATATATTCTAGAGGCAAGTCCATTATCAAATATATGATTTGAAAATATTTTCTCCAAATCTGTGATGTGTCTGTTCATTCTCTTAACTGTGTCTTTCAAACAGTAGAAGTTTTGAATTTTGATAAAATCCAATTTACCGGGAAACGGACTTTGGCCCAGTGGTGAGGGCGTCCGTCTACCATATGGGAGGTCCGCGGTTCAAACCCCGGGCCTCCTTGACCCGTGTGGAGCTGGCCATGCGCAGTGCTGATGCGCGCAAGGAGTGCCGTGCCACGCAAGGGTGTCCCCCGCGTGCGGGAGCCCCATGCGCAAGGAGTGCGCCCGTGAGGAGAGCCGCCCAGCGTGAAAAGAAAGTGCAGCCTGCCCAGGAATGGCGCCGCCCACACTTCCCGTGCCGCTGACAACAACAGAAGTGGACAAAGAAACAAGACGCAGCAAATAGACACCAAGAACAGACAACCAGGGGAGGGGGGGAAAATAAATAAATAAATAAATCTTTAAAAAAAAAAATCCAATTTACCAAATTTTTATTTTATGGATCATGGAATTTTGTACTTTATAAAAAGATCTTTGCTTGACCCAAGGCCTCAAAGATTTTTTTCTATAATTTCTCTAGAATTTTTATAGTTTTAGGCTCTACAATTCATTTTGACTTAATTTTTTATATGATACAAGGTATGGATCAAAGCCTTTTTATCTGTTTTTTGTTTTTTTTGTGTTTTTTTTTTTTTTGCATGTTGCTATTCAGTTGTTCCAGTACCGTTTGTTGACAAGGCCATCCTTTCTCCACTGAACTGTCCTGGAGCCTTTGTTGAAACTCAATTGACCATACATGTGTGTGTGTATTTCTAGACTCTCTATTCTGTGCCATTTGTCCACCTTTATGCCACTATCACACTGTCTTTTTTTTTTAAGATTTATTCATTTATTTCTCTCCCCTTCCCCCCCCCCACCCCGTTTGTCTGTTCTCTGTGTCTATTTGCTGCGTCTTCTTTGTCCACTTCTGTTGTTGTCAGTGGCACGGGAATCTGTGTTTCTTTTTGTTGCTTCATCTTGCTGCATCAGCTCTCTGTGTGTGCAGCACCATTCCTGGGCAGGCTGCACTTTTCTTTCGTGCTGGGCGGCTCTCCTTATGGGGTGCACTCCTTGAACGTGGGGCTCCCCTACACGGGGGACACCCCTGTGTGGCAGCGCACTCCTTGAGCACATCAGCACTGAGCATGGGCCAGCTCCACATGGGTCAGGGAGGCCCAGGGTTTGAACCGCGGACCTCCCATGTGGTAGATGGATGCCCTAACCACTGGGCCAAGTCCGCCGCCACACTGTCTTGATTATAGTAGCTTTATATCTTGAAATCAGCTGGCATGAGGTTTTTTTCTTTTTCTTTTTTTTTAAACCAATGTGTTTTTTTACTTATTTATTTTTGCCTTTTATAAATGAGGTCCCCATATACCCCCCACCCCCCTCAGCCCACTCCTCCTCCATAACAACAACTTCCTCCATCATCATGAGACATTCATTGCATTTGGTGAGTACATCTCTGAGTACCGCTGCACCTCATGGTCAATGGTCCACATCATAGCACACACTCTCCCACAGCCCACCCAGTGGGCCATGGAAGGACATACAATGTCCAATAACTGTCCCTGCAGCACCACCCAGGACAACTCCAACCCCCACAAAATCCCTCACATCACATCTCTTCCTCACACTCCCTACCCCCAAGCAGCCACCATGGCCACTTTCTCCACACCAATGCCACATTTTCTTCGATTACTAATCACAATAGTTCATGAATAGAATATCATTAAGTCCACTCTAATCCATACTCTATTCCTCCATCCTGTGGACCTTAGAATGTTTGATGTGAAGTGGGTTTTTTTTTTTCAAAGTTGTTTTGGCTATTCAGGTCATTTGCTTTTCCACAGAAATTTTAAAAACAGTTTTTCAATTTCTACAAAAATTCTGCTGAGATTTTGATTGGGATTGCACTGAATCTATAGATCAGTTTGGGGAGATCTGACATCTTAACAATATTGAGTCTTTCAGACCATGAATATTACAGATCTCTCTATTAGGTATTCTTTAATTTCTCTCAACACTTTTGTAGTTTTCATTGCACAAGTTACTCATAAACTTTGTTAGATTTATCCCTAAGTATTTCATATTTTTATGCCATTGTAACTGGGAATTTTTTTTTCATTTCAAAATAAAATTGTTAATTGCTACTATATAGAGATTCAATTATTTTATATTGATCTTATATCCTGCAAGTTTATCAAACTTACTTGTTAGTTCCAGTGTCTTTTTGTAAAATCATAGGATTGTCTACATAGACAACCATATTGTCTACAAAGAACTTTTTGATTCTTCCCTTCCAATATGGATGCTTTTTAATTCTTGGTTTTTTTTTCTTTCCTTTTTTTATTGATTGCACTGGCAAGAATATTTAGTACAATATTGCATAGAAAGAGTGAGAGTGTACATCCTTGTCTTGTCCTTCATCTAAGGGGAAAGCATTCAGTCTTTCACTGTTAACTATATTAGCTGTTAGTTTTTTGTATATGCCCTTCATCAGGTTACAAACAACTGGATTTTTTTCTTTGCCTTTTAATTTACTGAGGTGCAAGTCACTTAACATAAATTAACCATTTTTAAATGAACCATTTAGTGGCATTTCATACATTCATAATTGTGCAACCATCACCTCTATCTTGTTCCAAAACATTTCCCTAACTCCAAAATAAAACCCCTTACCCATTAAGCAGTTTGTCTCCATGGCCCCTTATCTTCCCAGTCCCTGGCAATCACCAATATACAATATGTTCCATCTACCAATTCTGGATATTTTATATAAACGGAATTATACAATATGTGATCTTTTAAAGTAATCAAAAACAGGTTATCAAAACAAATACATTTTAAAGAATGGGACGTTAAGGCTTAAAATGTACAGGGCTCCTATTTGGAATGATAGAAATGTTTTGGTAATGGATGGTGGTGAAGGAAGCACAGCATTGTGAACACAATTAACAGCACTGAAATACATATCTGAATGTGATTAAAAGGGGAAATGTTAGATTGTATATATGGTAACAGAATAATTCCTTTTAAATCCATGAACCGCACTACACAAACAGTGAACCCTAAGTTAAACCATGGGTTTTAAATAATAATACAATTATTAAAAATATGCTATCATCAAATTGTAACAAATGTTCGACACCAATGCAACATTTGATGGTTGTTGATGGGTTGGTATATGGGAATCCTGTATTTTATACACAATTGTTCTGTAAACCCACGTCTTTAACAAAGGAAAAGGAAAAAAAAACACAAATACTTGTACACAAGTGTTCACAGAAGAACTATTCACAATAGCCAAAAGGTGGAAACAACCCAAATATCCATCAATGGATTAATGGATAAACAAATTGTGGTATATCCATATTGTGGTGGTTAATTTCATATGTCAACTTATCTAGGTTATGGCGTCCAGCTGTTGGTTCATGTACTGGCTGCTTGTTACTGTGAGGGTGTTTTAAAGGTAGAATTTATATCTACAATAAGTTGTTCTCAGCATCTCAGCAATGTTGAGAGGCTCCTCATCCAATCAGTTGGAGATCTTAAAAGCTAGAACTGAGGGTTTCAAAGTTCGGAAGAATTTCTGCCACCAATTCAGCATTGGTTCCTGCCAGAATTTCCAGCTAACAGTTTTCCCCGGGAAATTCAGACTAAGGTCTTCAACACATCTTTACTGGACTTTCCAATTTGTGGCCTGCGCTACAGAGTTTTGACTTGACAGCTTGCCTGGTCATATGAGTCAATAGTCACCCATAGATAGATAGATATAAATGATATGGATATATAGAAAATTCTGTTGGTTCTGTTTCCCTGAAAAATCCTGACTAATATACATACAATAGAATATCATTAAGTCATAAAAAGGAATGAAGTACTGATACATGCTACAATGTGAATGAGCCTCAAAAACACTGTGCTAAGTGAAAGTAACCAACTGTTCTTCATTTAAAAAGTAATACAGTGGGCTGCTTCTGACAAGGCACTGGATTAGGTATTCTGAAATACTTTCTAGCTCTGTAAACCAAGATGCTGGCTAAATTACAGCAAATTTCCTCATGAAAACAGAGTTGAACTTGCAAAAACAGTAAAGAAAATCACCAGGGGCTAAAACCAGAGTAGTGGGGGGAGTGACAGAAGAGGCATGTGGTCATTTTCCAATTCCAGAAAGCTTATAGATTTGGGTTTTAACAGTTGACAGCCTCCCTGCAGCTCCATCTCAGCATCCCTCAGAAGCTCTCGTTTCTGCCTGTCCCTCAAATATTGACGTTAATCAGAGCTCTCTCCTGGAATCTCTTATTTTTCTCCCTCCGTGGTCAGTCTCATTTATCACTATCTCAAGTATCATAATCTAGGCTGATGACATTCCAGTCTATATTCACCATGCAACTTTCTGAATTCGTATCACTTCTAACTAACTGCCTAATGGATACCGTCATACTCATATCCAAACTCTATGTATGTTTCCCCTGCCTGCATCTACTTCTGAATTCACTAATTCAGGTGCTAAATTGGCACTGTGATTTGGGAGTCATCCATGACTCTCTTTACCTCCCTTACCTTTCCATATCTAACTGAGTCTTATTAGTTAGACCTTCTAAATATCTCTTGGATCCATTTCTTCATTTTCATATTCATTGTCACCACCTTTGTTTGAGTCACCATTTTTCACCTGAAGTATTGTAATAGCCTCCTACCCAGTTCTCTGCAACCAGTCCAGCTCTCTCCAGTCTATTCTCCATAGTGCCACCAGATTCAGAAGTTACCAGTTGATGTCACTCCCCATTGCCAGTATAATAAAGTTTGATCACCTCAAGTTGTCCTGTTATGTGCTGTATTATCTGGGCCCTGACTACCTCTCTAGCCTCATATGTCCATCCTATACTGTATTTTCCAGTCATCTTGGAAGATATGACTTCTCCTGAACCTTTTAGGCTCTCTCCTGCTTTTTGTGCATTTACACATGCTGCTTTCCCTTCTCACCACTCTTGTTTCACCTGGATAACAGAATTCTTCTCATTCTTCAAGAGTCAGATCCAAATACTGACTACAAGAAATATTTCTTGACACTGTTTGCCTACTTAGATTCTATTTCCAGTGCTCTCATACCATTATAGCAGTATTCTTACCATATTGCAATAGATTGGCAATTTTGACTTCCCTTCTTGCCTGTGGGCTTCATGAGAGCAGACTTCCTAAGACAGAAGTAAATCCAAAAATAAACATTTAACTGATTAATTAATTTAAATTCAAAGGCAGAAATATTGTGGTGGGGCAAGAATAAGATAGTATTCATTTGACAATACTTTTTTGAGCATTTACTACTGCCTTAGGAACTAGTAAAGATGACTAAGATATGATATTTTCCCTCAAGGAGCTCAAAGTCCTATAGAAAATGAGATGAAGACAGGGGCTCTGGCAGGGATAAATCCAGAGTCAGTAAGAGAAGCACGAAGTGTTTTACAAGTACTAATAATTCCTAAATGGAGCCAGGGAGAGCAGCACACTGTTGGATTATTTTTCAACCTTTAATCCACTCTTCTTCTAAAAATATTTCCTGACTACACATATTTGAAAGAAAAATGTCTTCTAAAAGCAGTCACTACCAGGAAGCCAAAAGTAATTTGGAATAAAATTTATTAACTATCTAAGATTCATTACCAAAGAGTCAAGGGTTGAAGCAGAGGAGGCTGGAGAAAAGGAAAAGAGAGAGACAGACAAGGAAGAGAGGATGAAAGAGATAGTAATAAATCAACACAATCTATTATTTGGTATCATTTGGTTCCAAAGACATTAAGCCCAAGTCCTTGGTCATTTTCTCGTGCTTTTCAGATGGTTGTGATGGTCAGGTCCAAGTTAGACAGAGAGCAACTAGGGAGGAACTGGGGTTCTGCCGTAGTTTCCTGAAAAACTAGTCTCCCTGTACCAGGGCCTTCAAGGTGTCTCTGTCCCACTGCTAACCTGCTTTGGCATGGCACCCTCTCTAGGCCCAAGCAGGGAGTAAAATGACCTTGCCTTGCCTGACTTTTTTGTGCCCCTATTGGTTAAGGAATATATCTCCTTGGTCAGTCCTTTACCTGTACCTGCCCACACCATAACATTCTCTGACTAATTTGCCCAGTTCTAAGTGAAACCTCCATTTCTATGGCTGTCCAAATATATTTCTGGCCTGATAGCCAGAATTGTGCTTCTAAGGCTAATGACTTTCATCTAAATTATTTACTCCTTGTCCTTTACTATATCCTTCATTTTCTGAGAGGGAGATACACAGCTGGATGATCTACATCCTCCAGGTCCAAGGAAATAGCCAATAAGACCCTGTGTTGATTAAGAGCATGGATTCTGGGGCCAGACCTCCTGGGTTTGAATCCCAGCTCTATCTCTTATTAAATAGTATGAATTAGGGTAAGTTACTTAATCGCTCTGTGTTTCAGTTTCTCTTCTGTAAAATGGGGATAGTAATTATGCATACCATAGAGGAAGTTGAAGGATTCAATGAGTAAAAACATGTCAGACTCTTAGCACAGTACCTGGTAAATAATAAGTACCCAATGATTATTAGGTATCATTAATAATATTATCCCAGTATACCAGAGAGTTCACCCCTACTCTGCAGACACCAAATAGAATGAGTTGACCAAAGACTTCTAGGCCAGGCTAGGAGTCAATTAGACCTATGTGGAATGAGCCTGCACAACTTACCATACCTTAGATTTGGAGGAGCTTAGCACTAACTCTAGTTGGGTTAATTTGGGGGTGGGAATAAGCATAAAGGACTTCTTCTGGAAATGGCTTTGTTACAAATACACACAAAAGAAGCTGGTATCTCTCTACAGTTGCCAAATAAGTAGAAGCAAAGCCTCCCAAGGAACCAACTTATTATGAAGATTTTTCTCTGTGCCGTACCAGAGCCCCAATGCTTTAATGTGTCATGAGATAGATGGCTAGGATGAAGCCTGCATGGAAACTTTTATATCCAGTGGTGTTTGAATACTTTCCATGAGAAGAGAGAATCTATATTGACCTTGAATGTCCTTATGGTCTCAGCCAGTTACATGAATGGCAGAGTTATAAGACAGCCACCATCCCATGGCCCAAGTATTAGTTTGTGGCTGTGGGAGAGATTACCTGTAGTCCTCATCTCTGGACCTGCCACCCTCCAAAAATTCATAGTAGTCTTTTCAAAGATGTTCTAAAGCCTACTTTCGCCCAAGGTTCTCGAGACTCTTGGACACTCTTCTACTCTGTATGCATTACTCCTGCTGTCAAATGACTCATCTAAGTTTTCAGACCAAAGACTGCATAAGGTTCATGCTACTTATCTGAAGGCTCAGGGTTACATATATGTTATTCATTTCATTCAATGATCATACAGTCAAATGTTTGTGAATTAAGGTGAATGGCACTTTCGGAATAAAACAGCCAAGACACTTCTGCCACCAAATTCAGTGGCTCAATGTGGCAGCCATGGAGGTGCCCCATTAGGGTCTCCCTTCAATCAACTTGTCATTCAGCTGCAAAGAGTACAGTGAGCTGGCATTCTTCTAGCTATTAGAACTGTCAGGATCCATCTCAGCTTTTGAGTCAAGACAACACTCTTCCTGGGCAGACTTGGAAGGACTCGGCCATTTCTATCCAACACAGAATTACTCTAGTGGGAAATTTTGGCTCCAGAGTTCCTCCTTGGATTGGTTGGGACTGTCAGGTCTGATCTGAGGTCTGAGGCTCTACCAGCCCAATCTTATTTCATCATCCTTTTCGTTTTCACAGATGGCTTCCAAAAACCCTCTTGTACTCCTACATCTCTGACCCAGCTTTTGCTTACTAGAAGATCCCTATGACACAATCATCTACTTGTGATGTAGACACATTTCATAGGGAACTGATGTATGTGCTTCCCATACTCCTAACTCCATTCCTCCCTACATACACATACTTCAACAACTGAGGTGTTTGTATAAAGAAAAGAATGAAAAACAGTCCTTCCATAGTAATTACTATACTCAGACAACTTACAGTGATAAATGGGTAAATGCTTTCTCTCATCATAGAATTATTCAGACATTTTTGATAAACCAATGGTTCACAAAGTAAAACCTCCATGGCGGCTATAATCAAGTCTGGGTGCACAAAGGCAATAAATGGAAGACAGCATTATTCCTGAAACATGGATATTTTGCATATAATACCATGATGTTTGTTCTGTGTAACTCCCCAGCCCTTTCTAGCAAAATCCTAAGGGACATCATGAACCAGATTCCCATTGTCTGTCAGGACAATATCTTGGGCTTTTCCATTACATTAGGTGAGCATGAGTAGCAACTGCATGCTCTACTGCAATATCTCCAGAATGACTAGTTAGATGTGAAAGCAGAAAAGGAAAACATGAAAAGGAGCACTGACCCAGGAAAAGTAGACTCTCTGGGTCATATCACCTTGCCTGATGGATTGCTGATGGTGTTCTCAATGAGAAATAGAACTCTGCTACAAATATAAAGAGCCCACAAATTCTTTGTACTCTGTTACATGTTCATTCCTCATAACCTCATTTAAAAAGGCTCCCAGGTTAAAATGGGAAATTTTAAAAATCCCAGTTCAGACAAAAAAGAGGTGCATCTGATTCTAAATGACCCTGGATGCTCAAGTCATCTATAGCCAGTACAAGGCAGACACGACAAGATAAGGCATTGGAACATTATCCTGTTCGTTTTCTTCTGTACATCATTGAATTTTACCCAAGACCTTCTGCCACACACACAACCAAGATGCTAAGACATGAGTCACCCATGGCTTTAGGGAAAATTGTCAAAATGTAACCAGAGAACAAATGTGTCGAAATCTTGACTCTTGAGTTTTTCAAAAGCCAGAGGTTCAGGTGTAAAACAGAGAAGATTTGGAAGAATTTGTAACCTAATTTTCTTTTCTACTCCTGCCCCAGACTCCACAACTGAGAAGGAAAGAGAGGAGAGACTTCAGGGAAAGGAATAGAGTCCAAAGGAGGAACACCAAGCTTCATTGAAGGAAAGCCCATCAGTTGTCAGCACCAGAGAGCCCTGTGCCAAGGAGCCCATTGCTCATTGATCAATTGTGCAGTGAGAGCAATGCCTGGCTACAACCATCCAGCAGTCCAGGCCCCTCATAGACACCTGGACACTTGGGTAAGGTAGGATGAGAAAAAAACATCTTGAAATTTCCCATGGAATCAAGACTCCGGTGAAACAAACACTCACTACTACCCTTTTAATCTCAAGTGGTCATTGCTGTGGAGTCAAATAGAATCCGCTGATCCATTGGAATTGTTAGGTCAAGGTTAGTATCTTAATTTGCCAAAGGCTGCCAATGCAAAAATATCAGAAATGGTATTTTATAAAGGGGATTTATTTGGGGTAAAAGTTTACAGTTCTGAGGCTGAGCAAATGTCCAAATCAAGGCATCATCAGAGACGCTTTCTCACCAAAGGGTGGATGCTAGCAGATCCTTGAGTTCTGCTATGTGGTGAGACAAGATCAGGCATCTCTCCCTGGACCTCCTCTCCTTGAGTTTCTTGGGGCTTCTCTGTTTTTCTGCAGGTATAGGAAAACCTGGAGTCTGATCTCTCACATGGCTGGGTCAAAATGGCAGAGCTCACTTTTCTGTGTCTCTTTCTCTCTGTGTTCTCAGTTTACATAAGGCCCAGCAAGAGGGTGGAGACCTAACCTGGGTCACACCTCACTGTCCAATCAAAAGCCCTAAAGGGCTCTAATCAACTTATCTAATCAAAGTCCCCTCAACTGAACTGAATGCAATCAAAGGGTCCCACACCCACAGGAGTGGATTAGTTCAAGAACAACCTTTTTCGGGAGTCACAAAATTCAAACTGTCCCACTTAGGAATCCTGAAATTGCATGCTCCTTCTATTCCTAGCAGTGAATCCTTTTGAAACAACATGAAGGCATCTGAGGCAGAATAATCTGGCCTTTGATCTGGGTTTTTAAAATGACCATGCCTGTTCAAATCCTCTGTATTTATAGATAACATCCAAATCCTCATCTCTAGCCTCACCTTCTAATTTTATATTATGCAATTAGTCAGGGTCCCAGCAAGAAACACAGGTCTCTCTCAAACTGGACACTTTGAGGAGAGTTCAGCAAGGGGACTATTTCCTGAGGTGTGGACAAGGTTTAAGGAAGCCAGCATGGTTCCCTAGGCCTATTACTGCTGGAGCCCTTACTAATCCTAGGTCTTCAGGGGCCACTGGAGGGAACAGTTACCAGGACCCAGAGGGAGATGGTACTTACATGGAGAGGGCTGCCTGACAGGATCTGTGGCCTTCAGTAAAGGATCACACAAATTCTTGGCAAGCTAGCAGGGAAATAGCCAGGAAAATAAATACTCTATCCTCACTGTCCTCCTACCCTTCCTCCCATCTCCTGTTGGTGCTTGCATTGACTGAACTCAGCTGGAAACCAAAAAACAAGGGGAACCATTGAAGCTGTCCATGAAGTGGGAAGGGTGGATATGGAGGGGCCAGTGGAAAGCATTCATCACAAAATACATGATAGGAGGTGGATATATGTGTAAGAACTTCCTGGAAAGACTTTCTCCCTTTAAGAAATTGATAAAAGCTTTAAATCCTCACAACAATAACAAAAAGAACAATTAAATACAAATATTTTTATTTTGCATGACTTTTCAAGGGGTCTTGAAGCCCCTATGACTCTCGGTAGTATACCTAGGAGTTTCATGAATACCAGGTTAAGAACCCCCTTCTCTAGAGAATAGAATGTAGGAATGCATGGCATCTTGTTACAGTTTGTATTTCATTAGCCTTTTTTCCCCCTATTATATCTCCAGCAACTTAGATATCCCGTAGGAAACTGACCCCTTTGGCCAACTATAACAGAGAGAGCCACACCCTCTCTTCTCTCACATCTGCTGAAGCTGAGTTATAATATAGAGTCTGAGTATCAGAGCTCTGAAGGAGAAGCAGACTGAAAATGTGGGGCCGGCCATGTGATACTGGGTTGCCTAGCAACACTGGCTGGGAGGCTTTCCTTCCTGAGCCTCTCAGCAGAGAGAATTGGTTTAAAAAGTGTGTGGTGGGGGAGAAACAGAGTAAGAGAGAGGAACACAGAGAGTCAGAGAGTGAAATGCAGAGGCAAATAAACAAAGGAGAGAGTTTAATAAACTAAAAAATAGAAGTGAAAAAGAAAGGAGAGCAAGTTTCAGGGAAGAGGAAATGGAGTTCAGGCTGTGAAGAAAGGAGCAAATGGAGTGGAGCAAACACTGAAAAGAGACACACAAATGAAGGAATGAAGGGCTCACGCTGACAGTCAGGGGAACAGCACTTCCTCCCAGGTCCCCTCACTGATGGCTGCTGTGTTACTTTTACTTCACGATGAAAGTTACCTTAGTTCTTTCTCTAACTAAATTGTTTTTCTCACAAGCCAAACCTTCAGTGTCAGCAGCAGCACCAGGAATTCTGTATTAAGCACCATGGATGCCAGCATTGAAAGATCCTCATTTAGAATAACCACAAGGATGATTCATTCTCTTAGCACAGCTCTTTACAGAACCAAGTGTTTCACAGCTGCCATCTCATGGGACCTTCACCGCAGCGATGCAGGGATTGTCATGACTTCAACTGCACACATCAAGGAACCGGGATCCAGAGAGGAGGAGTGCTTGCCCAGAGCCCCTAATTTAATAAGGTTATATACAGGACATGGTGCCTGGGGGCCTGACTCCAACTTTCAGCAACCCCTTGAGGTATGCCCGGGCACTCCTCCACTCAGGACAGCCACAACCAATGGCTGCAAAAGACCTCTTGGGAGGCAAGAGGGAGAATTGACAGATGGGAGTCATTGGTAACTAGAGGCTGTAGGATGAGGCAGAGAAACAAGAGCTGGCAACTGAGGAGCATTAAATTTCCAAAAATGTCATTCACCTGCTCAGCAACCTTCAATGATTTATCCGTCCATTATAGTAAAGAGTTTAATCACCCAGGCATTCAAGAGTCACTTACTATTGCCCAAACTTCCCTTTCCACCTTCATATCTGTCTATTTCCTAGACACAGCCCAGGCATCTGACAAGTGGGACTCCTTGCTGGTTCTTAAACACACCCACACCTCACATCCATGCCTTCTTTCAACCTGGCCCTTCTGCCTTAAATCCCATCCCCTTCCAATCAGATGGTATTACCCACCAGTGTCTTCACATAGTACCTGGCTTTGTAATGTGTCATCTTGGCGAAGCTGAACTACATTTCCCAGAATTCCCTTTACTGGTGAAGGCTAGAACAGAAGCAGCAGCTGTTTTGTAGTTCACATTGTCACTTATCTAGTCACTTATCTACTGGCTCGCCTTGTTGCTGTAAGCCAGCAGGCAAGCCTGTAATTGGTCTACCTTCCCGGGGATCTTATTGTACCTTCTCTGACTTTTGCACCAGATATGTGTGTTTAACTCAGTGATGAAGGACCCCAATGTCTATAGGACACCCATACCATCAAGGTCTGAGGCAAGAAGAATTAACATATGTTTCACTCCATCATTGTGGGCCCCAGCTCTTACTTGTGGGTTCCAGCTTGTTCTTGCTCTCCCATCTTACATCTATCATCCCTTCCTCACTGCCTGCCTTGTGGCCTTTAAGATCTGGCATCAGATGGAAAGAAAACAGCCCTACAGAGACTGTTTACCCAGCTCCCACAAATACATGAAGTAAAACCCCTGTATTAAATTCCTTATATTAAAAAATGCCTGCCTTTCCAATTGAACTTGAATGTGAGCTTCTTAAAGATGTATGCCATGTCTTCAACAATCTTGACATTGTTTAATTATTTTCTTGAGTAAGTGTTGCTTCCTTTTTCTAACTCCTTGGAACAAATACTTAGCTCATTAATTTCCAGACTTTCTTTTTTTTCCCTCTGTTTATTATTTTAACTGCATCCCATGAATTTGGTATTTTCACTTCAAATTATTTTCAAATTCTCATCATGATTTCTTCTTTTATCCATGAGCTATTTAAAATTTACTTTTTAAATTTTCAAACATACACGGATTTTCTAGTTAGTACTTTTTTTTACTGATTTCTAGCTTAATTCCACTGTGGTCAGAGAGTACATTCCATACAATTACACTCCGCTGCAATTTGTTGAGACTTGTTTTCCTGGCATAAGATGGTCAATTTTTGTAAATGTTACAAATGTGCTTGGGAAAAAACCTGTAATTTCCAGCTTATTGGTAAATATAGATGTATAAGTATATGCAGATGAAGATAATTGTAGACATAGATATAGATATAAATGATACAGCTATAGATACATACATAGACATACATAGATATATATCTCCGATAGTTCAAGTTTGTTAATCATATTATTCAAATATTCTATATACTTACTGCTATTAGTTCTGCTTCTTCTATCAATTGCTGAAAGTTGTGTTAAATTTCCAACGATTGTTTATTTCTCCTCATAGCTATGTAAATTTTTACTTTTTGTATTTTTAGACTATGTTCTTAAAGGGCAACAAATTTTAAAACTGTAGGGGGAAATAGATTCATTAGCAATTTTAGCTGGGGCTCTTAACTTACGACTTTCAAAATCTAAAAGCTCTATCAAAAAAATAATAAACAGTGACATCAAAGACCTCAACACAGTAACAAATTTGAACTATTAGATAATATAAACCCTACACCCAACAAACAGAGAATACAAATTTTTGGGGGGCACAGAGGCAATGTACCAAAATAGACTATGAATTAGGAAGTGGAAGCCTCAATAAATTCCAAAAGATGAGTAAGGTAAAAGCAATGCAGTGTGACCCTAGTGCTTGTACAGAAGTTGCTAACTAAAAGGTAGCTTTTTTTTTAACACCACAGAATTGTATATTTGAAAGTGGATAAAATGGGAAGTTTTAGGTTATATATAACTTTCCAGAAAAAAAACATAGACGTGTACAACACAAAGAGTGAATCATTTTTTTATTTAGCAAAATTTTATTATCTTTTTTAAAAAGATACATAGATCACACAAAATGTTACATTAAAAAACATAAGAGATTCTCATATATCCCACTCCCCACATCCCAAACTCCTCCCACATCAAAAACCTCTTTCATCAGTGTCGCATATTGATTGTATTTGATGAATACATTTTGGAGCATTGTTGCACCACATGGATAAGAGTTTACATAGTATTTTACACTCTCCCCTAGTCCATTCAGTGGGTTATGGCAGGATATATAATGTCCTGCATCTGTCCTTGCAATATCATTCAGGACAATGCCAAGTTGTGAAAATGCCCCATATCACACCTCTTCTTTCCCCTCCCTGCCCTCAGCAACACCCATGGCCACTGTCTCCACATCAGTGATACAATTTCTTCCATTGCTAGAGTGACAATAGTTCTATAGTAGAATACCAGCAAGCCCACTCTAATAATTAAGGCAAACTTTGCACTAGAGTTAAGAATAGTTACAATAATATTGTTTCCTCAGTTTTAACAAAAGTACCACCTAAGAGAACCCAAATGCTTGGAAACAAAATAGCATATTGCTAACAAATCTTTGGACTGAAGAAAATTAGGAAATATTTAGAACTGAGCAAAAACATTCTATGTCAGTATACTGAAAGTTTAAAATTATGCTTCCTCTGGGATCAAGACCACTCCTATGCACTTTGCCTCGAGAGCCCCATGCACACACATGCCAGGAGGCACAGCACAAAAGGCCCAGAGCTGCATAAACTAGCTGAATGGGTATATGCATAAATGAACCATCATAAAGCAAAGAATATGAACAAACTTGGTTACATGCAACAAATTGGATAAATCTCACAAGCGGAATGCTGAGAAAATGAAAACAGATACATAAGAATATACATATATATAAGGTCATTTGATAAATTTCAAAAAGAGGTATGGATAAACAGATAATGAAACTATACAGAAAAACTGGAGTGGGGGGTTGAGAAAGAACATGAGGGGCTTCTGGGTGTTGGTCATGTCCTATTTGACTTGAATGCCCACATTATAATTATTCCTTACACTATATAGTTACATTTTGTGCAATTTTCTGTTGTTTTGCTATATTTCACAGATAAATGGCTTAACTACTCCTCAGCCCTGTTATACTCCCAACATTTGAACCCCTTTATAGTGTTGAGGTTGAGGACTAATATATATTTTGAGGCATTAGAGTAAACTCTGGGTACGCGAGTGTGTAGTTTTGGTGGAAATGAGAGTATTGGAGTGGGTAAGGATGTTGTGGCATCCACGTTTAAATGTGTCTGATGAGAAGATGATCTAACAGGATTCCCCTGGTTTGTCATTGACCTTACCGTTCAAAGAACCATACCATGGACAGGTCTACTTTCATTCGTGATAGCAGATCCGTTTCAAATAAATTAACTTCAGTTGTTATCAATGGTTCTCAAACTTTAGTGTGCTTAAAAATTCTCCCATGGGAAGATCATTAAATGGCAGAATATTTGGAGCCACACTTAACAAACGATAGGCTAGGTAGCAGAAATCTTTTGAACAAGTGTACCTGGAGATTTTAATGCAAGTGAACAAAGAACATGAGAAATCAACATACCTGATATTTGCTTTAGTTCTAACTTCATGAATAAAAATGTCTGGTAATTTGGTCCCATGCTACATTTGTCTTGTGGACAAGACAAGACAATGGACCATTATATTTGAGATGGGCTCAGCCATAGCCACTCAGGCACCCCAGAAGTACTTTCCCTATGCAAATTCTGCTTGAAAGCCTCTCTCACACCAGATTCAGAGAGGAAAGGATGAGAGGCTAGAGGTGGATGCAGGTCGATGGAGGTTTGGTAACAAGAAATTGATGGGCTTCCTATTTGCAGTCTGGAGTTCTCTGTTTTCTCTGTGAAGTAGTAGGGTGAGGTCGTGTGTTGTGTACAAGATAAGAAAGTAGATTTGTAGAGAAAGGGTGACATAGCTAGCTAGAGGAACAAAGTAGGAATTATTATGAATGCATAGTGATATTGTGAAAGTGGCTGTGGCTGACAACAATGAACAAGCAAACTTAAGCCACCTGACCCTTCACCCAAGGCCCAGGGAGAGGTAGCAGTGGGCAAGTTGATGCTTCTTTTCTCAGTGACCTGGTAGCTGTTGGCAGTAAGGGGTGGAAGATTTCACAATGAATTCTGCCCCGTTACAAAGCACTTTGGGTCCCCTGTTCACTGGCACCATGACCCCTGATTGTTTGTGTTCCTGGTCTCTTCCTTCTCTGGATCATCCACACCATCTTATTCCTAAGGGCCAGTCTTCTCCTCATCAATTCCCTGACCCTTACTGGAGAGCATCTCACCTCCCCTCCTTCTTTGCAGGTAGGGGCTCTGCCTTTCACTTTCTTACTCCCACCCCAGAATGACTAGTGCTAGGCTGAATATACAGCAGAGACTTGAAAAGTTTTTATTGCTTCCTAAAAATGATCTCAACCACCAACACAGTGTTTTATTACTCCCCAGATGACCAGATTGAACAAATGTATTTGTAAAAGAAAATCCCAAATGGCCTGCAGAGAAGGTCATGAACAAGCCTTCTAATTGGATGCCAATGATGTAATGACACCCACTTAAGACACAGATCTGGCTGTTCTTCACACTGCTTGTATATATAAGTTCTATTTCACAATTGCAAGAATATTCTTCAGAAATTGTCACCTTTCTCAGGTGATATGAGTTTTCAGTCTTTGGCACTTTGCCTTCTAACACTCCCTAAACATGCCAGCAATGCCCAGTCTCTTCTATTTCCTCTCTCACCTTCTAAATTCCTAGCTATTCTCTCAAGGTGTGAGGGTCACTGCTTTCCCTTTGGATAGGCTGATAAGGTCAGACAAGGTCCCTACCCTTATGGAACCTACATTCTAGAAAGAAAGTCAGATGATGCACACACACACACACACAGAAGATGATCTCAGAGCATGATGCATGCGCTGCAGAAAATTGGCAGAGTAATGTCATAGAAACTGTATTTTGGGTACCTAATATTAGGCAGGAGATGACTGGAAGGAGGTGAAAGGTTGAGCTATACACATATCTGGATGAAGAGTATTGCAGGTAGAGGGCACAGTAAATAGCAGACCCTGAGGGAGGAATGTGCTTAGGTCTTGTATGGAACAGCAAGGAGGCAAGCAGAGCTTCAGTTAACTGAGCCAGGGAAGTGTAGAAAGAAATCAGGAGTTTGGCTATTATTGCAAAAGCCTAGGAAGCCATTGGAGGGTTTGGAACAAAGAAGTTACAGGATCTGATTTCCATTTTTAAAAAACAATTCCTTAGCTTCTGTGTAAAGAGTAGAAAGTAGAGTTCCATTACAGATAACAGAAAATACTTAATACATTTCAGCAGAAAGGGGGTAATTAGGTAGTTCCAAAGCTGTTAAAAGAGGTAGAGGCACAGATTTGTAAGTACTTAATTCCCCCTTTTGTGCTGGAATGCATTAAAGTGGATTCTATAATCCATGCTTTGTAGCAGTGCTCCAAAATTTATTCAACAAATGCAATGAATGTACCACACTAATGAAAGTTGTTGATGTGGGAAAAGTGGGGAGTGGAGGGAGTGGGGCATATGGGAATCTCCCGTATTTTTAAATGTAACTTTTTGTGTGATCTATATATTTTTTAAAAATAAATAAAAATATATATTTTTAAAAGGCAGAGCAGACTATAGGTTGAATTTCCAGAATTGTTGCCCAGAATAACAACATATAACAGGACAATAAGGAAGCTTGGAGAGTGAGGAAGCTACTGCCTCCATGGCTGACTCCAAGACCATATTGCCTCTACTGTGATCATCACAAATCTTCGTTGCATTACCACAGTTCCTCATTCTCCATCCATACAAGCAAAGTGGATGTTTCATGTCCTGCCTTTCAGTGCCCACAAAACTAGGAACTGCACCCTGGTACGTCTTTTATTGCTGCTACAGAAGAAGCCAAATTTTCCAAGGCTGTGTGCATTGGCAAAAATCAGAAACCAAAGGAGCAGAAACCTGGACTCTGCCTCATCTCCCCTTCCAAATCTCATGCAGGTTCATCTTCCTGGCAAAAGACAGGTTGCCTCTAGAATTCAGGTCATAAGGGAGGGAAATTAGGAAATATAGTCTTTAGCTTTACAACATATACCATGCAGTAAGGCAAGTTTCAATTTGGGTTGGAATGGAGTCAAGCGAGCCAATCTATAACACTCACCCCAGGAGACAAGAGAAAAAGTAGGGAAGTCAGTTGGGAGGCTATTCTAGTACCTGAGAGTTGGTGGTGGTTTAGACCAGAGTGGAAAACGTGAATATGTTGAAAAGTGGTTGGAGTTATAATTTACTGTGAAGTTAGAATTTGATTAAATTTGGAAACAAGGTTGATGAAAAGATAAGGCATTAATGTATGTCTGATTACATCCTCACATTGTACAATGTTAGTATATAGAAAAAATACTGACTTTTACAAGTTGATTTTGCATGCTGCAAGTTTGCTTAACTCATTAGCTCAATTAGCTTTGTTACAGACATTTCAGGGTTTTCTGGATGTGGGTTCATGTCCTCTGCAAATGGTGAGAGTTTACTTCCTATTTTCCTATTTGGCTGTCTCTTTTCTTGTGTAATTGCTTTAGATAGAACTTCTTACATAATGTTGCATAATTGTAGGGCAGTTATCTTCCTTGTCTTGTTACTGATATTAAAGAGAAAGCTTTTAACAAAAAAAAAAAAAACTTCCTTGCAGCACTTTCCAGTCACCGAATTTTCTCCCCAAATCTTCGAGCTTGGTTTAGGAACCCCTCGTGTATAATACAGCATCACAATATAGTGTAATCCCTTATTTCTCAAAAATATATCATTATAAAAAAGTATGAAAGAGATGAAATGGGCAAATTCCTAGAAATACAGGAACTATCAAAACTGACTAAAGGAAAAAAAGAAGATCTGAACACACCTACAACAATTAAAAGAGTAAATTTAAAAGCAAAGACCTCTCAACAGATGTCATGAACATGGTGATGTAAGACATCCCCTGGAAAAGTAATCCCTCAGATTCCGCTAATAAAAGGATATTGCTTTTTATTCTGGAGGACCAGAGAGAATGGAGAATTCAGAAAAAGACACTATAAGAAAAGAAAATTACAGACCAATTTCTTTTATGAATATAGATGCAAAAATCCTCACCAAAATACATGTAAATAGAATCCAACAGCACATTAAAAGAATTATACACAATGATAAAGTGGGTTTAACCCCAGGTTTGCAAGGATGGTTCAACATAAGAAAATCAGTTTATGTAATACACTACATTAAAAAAACAGCAAAGGGGTGGGAGGAAAAATGACAATCTCCATTGAGACAGAAAAGGCATTTGAGAACTCCAGTATCCTTTTTTGATTAGAACACTTAGAAAAATAGGAACAGATGGAAACTTCCTGAACATGAAAAGGGCATATATGAAAACCCATAGCTAACATCATACCCAAAGGTGAAAGACTGAAAGCTTTCCCTCTAAGATCTGGCACAAGACAAAGATGTCCACTATCATCACTGTTATTCAACATTGAACTGGAATTTCTAGCCAGAGCAGTTAAGCAAGAAAAAGAAATAAAAGGCTTCCAAATTGGAAAGGAAGAAGTAAAACATTCACTATTTGCAGATGACTTAATCTTCTATAGAAAAAGCCCTGAAAATTTTACAACAAAGCCACTAGAGCTAATAAGAAAATTCAGCAAAATGGCAGGGTAAAAATCAAGACATAACAATCAGTAGCATTTCTATACACTACTAATGGGCAACCTGAATGGGATATAAAGAAAAAAAATTCCATTTACAATAACAACTAAAAGAATCAAATATATAGGGATAAATTTAACCAAGTTTACAAAGGACTTATACATGGAAAACTATAAAACTTTTTAAAAAGAAATCAAAGAAGATCTAAATAAGTGAAAGGACATTCCATGTTCATGGATTAGAAGACTAAATATTTTTAAGATGTCAATTCTATCCAAAATAATTTACAAACTCAAAGCAATCCCTATCAAAATTCCAACAGCCTGGACAACCAGCATAATGGCTGCAGAGTAAGGAACTCCTAGAGTCAGCTTGTACTACAAGGCAGTTAGTAATCACACATACCTATCTAACGCACCTGTTTGGGGGCTCAAGGGTACCAGAAGAACATCCGGCAACATCCTTGAAAGAATGGAAGAAAAAGACTGCCCATCCGCATAGAAGATTTCTGAGTAGAGCACTCCACACCAAGAAGGCTGGTGCCCACAGCACAAGCCACTTCAGGAGCTATTCTGTGGCTGGAATTGGAAGCTCCACTTTGCAAAAAGTGGATGAAGAGATGGTTGGGCATCACCTTGAGCGGCTGGTTATTAAATTCAGCTGGCTAAAGCATAATCCTAAGAAAAACTAAAATTTGAACCTATTCAAGTTAGAAAGAGGCTGGTAGTCACCATTTTAACACTGCCCCCAGCATGAGGGGAAGTCAGGCTGACTGAAAATCACAGTGATGGTAGGGATCGGTTTCTTTCACCCAGATCAGCCTGCAGCCCTAGCCTAGATTTCAGCCCCAACTCTGGCAGGGAGGAAGCTGGTGGGCCCTGCACCAGCCTCTCCGGGTAACATCAGGTATAGCTGGCAAGCACAGACTGAGTAGTTGACAGCCTACTGGGGCAAATGGGTCATTTTGGATCCTCATGACATAGATTGCTGCTCACACTGGCAGCTCCATCCCCACTCCAGGCAGGGGAGGAAGGAGCATGAAGCTTCATCAATCTCTCTGGGCAAATACAGGCAAGGCCTGCATGACTTGGATTATTATACACAGCTGTGACTCTCTCCATTCCCCTGGCAAAGAGGAAAGGTGGGAGAAGCTTCATCAGTCCCTGGGTCAAGGAGGGCAGCTTGAACCTCCACAGTTTGTAGCACCAACTACATCCTCGGCTCCTACTACACAACCAGCAAGGAAGAAAGAGCAAGAAAGCCCTAAATTAGAGCGAGAAATTGCTCAGAATAAATACTTCTAGTAAGCCAGATGCCAAGACAACAACAAAAAAACTGCATTCCATAACAAGAAAAAGGAAGATACAGCCCAGTTAAAAGATAAGCCTCCTGATAACATAAAGGAATTGAGACAACTAATCATAGATGTTCAGTCAAACCTCCTTAATAAATTCAATGAGATGGCTAAAAAGATTAAGAATCTTAAGAAGACATTGTCAGCAGTGCTCAGAGATGTATTCACCAAATACAATGAATGTCTCATGATGATGGAGGAGATTGTTGTTATGGGGGGAGGATTGGGGTGAAGGGGGTGGGGGGTATATGAGGACCTCGAATTTTTTAATGTAATATTAAAAAAAATAAAGACAAAAAAAAAGACATTGGATGATATGTGGGAGTACCGTATATTGTATATATGAATTACTGTGATCTAAAACTTTTGTGAAGACAAGCTTAATAATTAGGAAAAGAAAAAGAGAAAAAAGGATGTAGACATTGAGGAAAAGATGGAAGAAGTTGCCTTGCCAATTTGCATACAGGGCAACACTTATTGCAGTGATGGAAAGCAAAACATTAAAAACAAAGCTTTTGCATTTTTTAATATTTTGATACCCCAATTTATTTCACTTTAATTTTTCTAAATTAATATGTATTCTATATCTAACCTTTAAACTCATCACTATATTCCATTTTACTATTAATGGAACCTGGCAATATATTGGGCTTCATTTTCAAAGAAGTTATGGATCACAGAGAGTTTCAACAATGGCAGGGGAGGAATACTGATTTGGGATGTTATTGACAGGGGACACATGGTTGGCAGGGAGTTCTACAGGGCACATATCCAGGGTACATAAAAATGTTTGGATATTTTCATAGTGGAAACAATTAAAAACAACAACTGAGGGAGTGCTGAGTTCCTAGCCAGGGGAGCTCTATCACATTCCCTAATAGAGCAGCAACAATCCCCCAAGTGCAACAGCAAAGACCAATAAAGAAGGATGGTTCAACAATGAGCCCTTGATACTAATGACTATGCTTGTGAGCCTGTGTGCCTGAAATAAGAACTAGGCCTAGAGCTGCAGGGTGCCTAAGAGTTACCTCCTGAGAGCCACCATGTTGCTCAAATGTGGCCAGTCTCGAAGCCAAACTCAGTATGTAAATGCATTGCCTTCCCCCCAGTGTGGGACATGACACCCAGGGATGAGCCTCCCTGGCACCGAGGGATCACTACCAAGTACCAACTGATGATGCAACTGGAAAATGACCTTGAATTGAAGGTTCAATGTGGATCAACAGAATATCACTCTCTACATATAATAACATGACTTTAAAATGCTGTTTGACCTAATGTAAAGGGGAAATGGAAAGGAGAAATGAGTTTATATGGATACGAGTCTCTAAAAAAGAGTCTGGAGGCTGTCAGAAGGATTGCCCTTATGCACAACTGAGCAGACTCTGAGAGACAGATAAAGTAGACACAACCTCAGGTATTGGTGCTTCTGAGGGCTACAGAGACCCACATGTTCTATGGTCATGGCAAATGGAGTTCAGTGCCATGACAGTTGGCCCTACTTTGGAGTTTGTGTTTCTGTGTGATGGAGCTGGACTCAGATGTGATATTTGCTTACAAAACTCTCCTGTTACTTTACCGGACCTGTGGTTGATGCTGGGGTTTAGTGTATACCCAGGGGACCTGAATCTCTGGCCTGTGCATGTGATAGTTGGGCCCTGAGCCTCAACAGACTAGCAACTCCTACACTCTCATTTATTGGACTTACCCCTCTCAGCTAACATTGAGGTGAAGAAGGTCAACCACCACACCTGAGAGCCAAGAGTGCCTACAACTGAAAGCAGGAGAATTGTGTCCATCATCCATGTGGAATCTAAGACCCCTCTTGATATAGATGTGGAGTGGACACAATCATTCCAGGGTCCACAGGATGGGGGAATAGAGTATGGATCAGAGTGGACTCACTGATATTCTATTCATGAACTATTGTGATTAATAATCAAATAAAATATAGCATTGATTTGGAGAAAGTGGCACTGGTAGCTGCTGAGGGTAAGGAGTGGGAAGAAGAGACGTGATGTGGGGCCATTTTCAGGACTTGGAGTTGTCCTGGGTGGTACTGCAGGGACAGTTACCAGACATTGTATGTCCTCCCAAGGCCCACTGGGTAGACTGGGGGAGAGTGTAAACTATAATGTGGACCATTGAACATGTGATGCAGCAGTACTCAGAGATGTATTTCACCAAGCGCAATGAATGTTGCATGATAATGGAGGAGGTTGTTGTTATGGCAGGAGTGGAGCAAAAGGGGTGGGGGAATATGGGGACCTCATATTTTTTTAATGTAACTTTAAAAAATAAAGACAAAAAAAAGACATTGGATGAGCACAAAGAAGAATTTGAAAGCATACACAGAAAAATAGCAGATCCAATGGAAATGAAAAGCACAATAAATGAAATTTAAAATATCCTGGAGTCATATAATAGATTTGAGAAGGCAGAAGAAAAGATAGGTGAGCTTGAAGACATGGCCTCTGAAAGCAATGAACAGATGAAGAAAAGAACAGATGAAGAAAAGAATGGAAAACATGAACAAGGTTGCAGGGAACTAAACAACAGCAAGAGATTCACAAACATACATGTCATGGGTGTACCAGAAGGAGAAGAGAATGGAAAAGGGGCAAAAGAATATTTGAAGAAATACTGGTAGAAAATTTCCCAACCCTATTGAAGGACATAGATATCCACGTCCAAGAAGCACAATGTACTCCCATCCAAATAAATCTGAATCAACCAGCTCCAAGACACATATTAATCAGAATGTCAAATGCCAAAGACAAAGAATTCTGAGAGCAGCAAGAGAAAAGCAATGCTTCACATATAAGGGATACCCAAAAATATTATGTGCTGATTTCTCATCAGAAACCATGAATGCAAAAAGAGAGTGGTATGATATATTCAAGACACTGCAAGAAAAAAACTTCCAGCCAAGAATCTTATATCTGGCAAGATTATCTTTCAAAAATGAGGGTGAGCTTAGAATATTCACAGATAAACAGAAACTGAGAGAGTTTATAACACAAAGACCCACTTTGCAGGAAATACTAATGGGTGTGCAATGGTCTGAAAAGAAATGACAGGAGAGAGAGGCTTGGAAGATAGTCTAGAAATGAAGATTTTACCAATAAAAATAACTTAAAGTCTCAAAAGAGTGGTGGAAACAAAATATGATAAACTCAAAGGCTAAAATGGGTGAAATGAGAACTGCCTTTACAATAATAACATTGAAATTTAATGGATTAAATTCCCCAATCGAAGACACAAACTGGTAGAATGGATAGGAAAATATGAGACACCTATATGCTGTCTGCAAGAGACTCACCTTAGATCCAAAGGTACCAATAAACTGAAAATGAAAGGCTGGAAAAAGGTATTCCATGCATTCAGTAACCAAAAAAAAAAAAAAAAAGCCAGACTAGCTATACTTATATCAGATGAAATAGACTTTAAAAGACACTAGAGGAAAATCCTCACAGGGCCCACTGGATGGAATGGGGGAGAGTATGGGCCATGATGTGGACCATTGACCATGAGGTGCAGAGGTGCCCAGAGATGTACTTACCAAATGCAATGGATATGTCATGATGATGGGAATGAGTGTTGCTGAGGGGGAGTGGTGGGGTGGGGGTGGTGGGGTTGAATGAGTCCTCATATATATTTTTTTAATATAATATTTTTACAGAATCAATAATAAAAAATAAAAATAAAAAAATAAAAAAATAAAAACAATAAAAGACACTAGAGGAAAGCAAACTTGCCCAGCGGTTAAGGCGTCCGTCTTCCACATGGGAGGTCCGCAGTTCAAACTCCTTGACCCGTGTGGAGCTGGCCCACGCACAGTGCTGATGTGTGCAAGCAGTACCCTGCCACCCAGGGGTGTCCCTCGCATAGGGGAGCCCCACGCACAAGGAGCGCACCCCATAGGGAGAACTGCCCAGTGCAAATGAAAGTGCAGCCTGCTCAGGAATTGTACTGCACACACGGAGAGCTGACACAGCAAGATGACGCAACAACAACAAAAAACACAGATTCCCGTGCCACCGACAACAACAGAAGTGGACAAAGAAGAACACGCAGCAAATGGACACAGAGAACAGACAATTGGGGCGGGGGGCGGAGAAAAATAAAATAAATAAATAAATCTTTAAAATAAATAAATAAATAAAAGACACTAGAAATCTGAGGAGGAATTCAGGGGGGAAAATCCTTTTATAATAGCAACTGAAAAAATCAAATATTTAGGAATAAACTTAACCAAGGATTTAAAGCACTTGTATTCAGAAAACTACAATGCATTGTTAAAAGAAATTTTAAAAGAACTAAATAATTGGAAGAACATTCCATGCTCAAGGGATGGGAAGACTAAATATCAAGATGTCAGTTCTACCCAAACTAATATACAGATTCAATGCAATCTCAATAAAAATTCCAGCAGCATTTTTAAAATAAATGGAAAACAAAATTATCAAATTTAACAATGCAAGGTGTTAGTGGTGAGTTGATGTATGGGACCCCTGTATGCTGTTATGCATGTTTGCTTTGTAAGTTCACAACTTTACTATACACTTATTGTGTATTATGTTCATGTACGAATGATAAAAGTAATATTAATAATAAAGCTAGATTGGGGGAAAATACACTAAATGTTAGACACTTTGGTTCATAATAATATTTTGAGTATACTATTTCACCATTTGTTAAAATTATCTCATAACAATGCAAGGCATTGGTGGTAGGTGAGGTATGAGGGCACTGTATGATGTTATACATGTGTGTTTTGTAAGTTCACAACTTTTACTATACACTTATTGTCTATGTATTCTTATGTATGAGTAATATATTTCAATAAATTTTTAAATGAAAAAAAATTCCTACATTCTACTTTGCAGAAATGGAAAAGCCAATTGTCAAATTTATTTGGAAAGGTAAGGGACCCCAAATAGCCAAAAACATCTTGAAAAAGAAGAATGAATTTTGAGGACTCTCACTTCCTGACTTTAAAACTTATTACAAAGCTACAGTGGTTAAACAGCATGGTGCTGGCACAAAAACAGATACATAAACCAATGGAATTGAATTGACAGTTCAGATACAGACCCTCATCTATGACCAAAAGATATTTTACAAGGCTGCTAAGTCCACTCAATGGGCAAAGAATAGTCTATTCAACAAATGGTGCTGGAAGAACTGGATATTTATATGCAAAAGAATCTCATACGATATACAAAAACAAACTCAATATGGATCAAAGGCCTAAATATAACAACCAGAACTATAAAAATCCTAGAATAAAATGTAGGGAAGCATCTTCTGGATTTTGCATTGAGCAATGGTTTCTTAAACTTTACACACAAAGCACAAGCAATGAAAGAAAAATAGATAAATGGGACCTCATCAAAATTAAACACTTTTGTGCAACAAAGCACTTTATCCCAAAAGTGAAAAAACAACCTACTCAATGGGAGAAAATAATTAGAAATAACTATCAGAGAAGGGTTTAATAACCAGAATATAAAAAGAAATCCTTCCACTCAGGAATAAAAAGACAAACAACTCAATTTTAAAATGAGCAAAGGAGGGAAACGGACTTTGGCCCAGTGGTTAGGGCGTCCGTCTACCATATGGGAGGTCCGTGGTTCAAACCCCGGGCCTCCTTGACCCATGTGGAGCTGGCCATGCGCAGCGCTGATGCGCGCAAGGAGTGCCGTGCCACGCAAGGGTGTCCCCCGCGTGGGGGAGCCCCACGCGCAAGGAGTGCGCCCGTGAGGAAAGCCGCCCAGCGTGAAAAGAAAGAGCAGCCTGCCCAGGAATGGAGCCGCCCACACTTCCCGTGCCGCTGATGACAACAGAAGCGGACAAAGAAACAAAAGCAGACAAAGAAACAAGACGCAACAAATAGACACCAAGAACAGACAACCAGGGGAGGGGGGGAAATTAAATAAATAAATAAATCTTTAAAAAAAATAAAATAAAATAAAATAAAATAAAATGAGCAAAGGAGTTGAATAGACTTTTCTCTAAAGAAGATACACAAAAGGCAGAAAAGCAAATGAAAACATGCTCAATATCTTACTTATTAGGGAAATGCAGATTCAAACCAGAATGAGATACCACTTCATATCCACTAGGATGGCTACTATTAAAACAAACAAACAAACTAACTAACTAACTAAAAAACATTACTAGTGTTAGAGAGGATGTGGAAAAAGGAGAAATAGAAACATTCTTTAATTGCTGGTGGGAATGTAAAATGGTGCAGCCACTGTGGAAGACACTTTGGCACATCCTCCAAAGACTAAGTATGGAATTACCATATGACCCACAATCCCACTACTAGATCCGAAACAATTGCTGAACTTGTCTATTAATTCTAGTAACATTCTTGTGGATTTGTCAGGATTTTCTAGATATAGGATCATGTCATCAGCAAAGAGTGGAAGTTTTACTTCTTCCTTTCCTATTTGGATGCCTTTTATTTTTTGACTAGCCTGATTGCTCTAGCTAGAATTTCTAGCACAATATTAAATAACAATGGTGACACTGGGCATCCTTTACTTGTTCCTGATCTCAGCAGAAAAGCTTTGTGTCTTTCACCATTGAGTACAATGCTTGCTGTAGGTTTTTCATATATGCATTTTACCCCATTGAGAAAGCCTCCTTTTCCTATCTTTCAGAGTGTTTTTATCAAGAAAAGGTACTGGGAAGCAGACTTGGCCCAATGGATAAGGCATCCGCCTACCACATGGGAGGTCTGTGATTCAAACCCCGGGCCTCCTTGACCGGTGTGGAGCTGGCCCATGCTCAGTGCCGATGCATGCAAAGAGTGCCCTGCCACGCAGGGGTGTCCCTAGCATAGGAGAGCCCCACGCACAAAGGGTGCGCCCCATAAGGAGAGCCACCCAGCATGAAAGAAAGTGCAGCCTACCATTGCAGCCTGCCCAAGAATGGCGTTGCACACACAGAGAGCTGGCACAACAAGATGATGCAACAAAAAGAAACACAGATTCCCAGTGATGCTGATAAGGATAGAAATAGTCATAGAAGAACACTCAGCGAATGGACACAGAAAGCAGACAACTGGGGGGAGGGAGAAAGGGACAAGAAATAAATTTTAAAAATAAAATAATAAATCTAAAAAAAAAAGAAAGGCATTTATCAAATGCCTTTTCTACAACCATTGAGAGGATCATGTGGTTTTTCTTCTTCAATTTATCAATGTGGTTTATTACACTAATTGATTTACCACTCTTGCATACCTGGGATAAAATCCACTTGATTGTGGTGTATAAATCTTTTAATGTGCTTTTGGATTGGTTTGCAAGTATTTTTTTGAGGAATTTTGCAAAATTCATTAGAGATATTGGTCTGCAATTTTCTTTTTTCATAGTATCTTTATCTGGTTTTGGTATTAGGGTGATGTTGGCTTCATAGAATGAGTTTGGTAGCCTTCTTTCTTGTTCAAATTTTTGGAGGAGCTTGTGTAAGATCTATATTAGTCGTCTTTGAATGATTGTTAGAATTCACCTGTAAATCCATCTGATCCTGGGCTTTTCATCTTTGGGAGGTTTTTGATGACTATTTCAATCTCTTCACTTATGATTGGATTGTTGAGGACTTCTACTCCTTCTAGAGTCAGTATAGCTGGTTCATGTATTTCTAGGAATTTGTCCATCTCGTCTACAATTTCTAGTTTTTTGGCATACAGTTGTTCATAGCATCCTCATATGATCTCTCAATTCTGCAGGGTCAGTGGTAATGCCCCCTCTAATTTCTGATTTTATTTATTTGTGATTTCAAGTACTACATATTGTGTGACTCCATTTATATGAAGAGTAAATATAAATCAATTTATAAAGATGAACTTAGATTAGTGGTTATATAGGACTGAGGAAGGAATGCTAAGGGATGTGGAGTCTTTCTTTTTGAGGTAATGAAACTGTTCTAAAATTTTTGAAATGCTGAATGTACAACATTGTGATTATAATAAAAGCCATCGATTATACTCTTTGGATAAATCATATGGTAAGTGAATATGTCTCAATAAAACTGCCTAATAAACAAATAAATAATTGTGCAAGAAGAGCCAGAAATAGCAGCTATGTACAGCAGGGGAAACAGAGAAAGATTGATAGGTGAGGAATTTTCTTGTTTGTCTGTTTTAATTAATTTATTTAAATTATGAAAACGCTCTAATATTGATTGACGTGATGAATGCACAACTATGTGATTATACCAAATGCCATTGATTGTATACTTTGGATGAATTGTATGCTTTATTAATATGTATACATAAAATTGATATTTTTTTAAAAAGAATAAAAAGAGGTTTTTCATTTAAAAATAAAATCTCCTAACAAAAGTAAAGCACAGGACCAGATGGCTTCTCTGGGAAATTCTACCAAAAGTTTAAAGAATAATTAACACCAATCTTTCTGAAACTCTTTAAAAATATCAAAAAGTAGGGAATATTTCCTGACTCATTCTATAAGGCCAGCATTACCCTCATATCAAAGCCAAACAAAGACGTCACAAAAAAAGAAAGCTATAGATCAATACTCCTTATAATATAAATGCAAAAATCTCCCATAAAATACTAGCAAACCAAAGCCAGCAACATTTTAAAAGGATTATACACCTTCAAGTGCAATTTATCCCAAGAACACAGGAGTGATTCAACACATGAAACTTTATCAATATAATACAGCACATTAATAGAATTAAAGGGGGTAAATCACACAATCATTTCAATTGAAGCATGAAAAAGCATTTGACAAAATAAAACACCCTTTAATGATAAAAACACTTGAGAAACTAGGAATAGAAGAGAACTTCCTCTGCATGATGAAGAATGTTTATTAAAAACCCACAGCTAACATTATATTTGATGGTGAAAGATTGAAAGCTTTCTCCTAAAGATCAGGAATAAGACAAGAATGCCTGCATTCACCACTTTTATTCAATGTTGTATTGGTAGTTCTAGCGGAGCAGTTAGGCAAGAAAACAAAATAAAAGTTGGAAAAGAAAGAGTAATACTATCTCTATTTGCAGATGACATGATCTTATACAGAGAAAATCCTAAAAAGTCAACATAAAAATCATTAGAGCTAATGAAGAAGTTAATTGGAAAGTTGCAGGATACAAAACCAACTCCCTAAATTCAGTTACATTTCTATACATTAGCAATGAAAATCTGAAAATGAATTTAAGAAAAAAATTCCATTTACAATAGCACCAAAAAGAATGAAACACTTGGAAATAGATTGAACCAAGTAGGTTCAATCTACATTAAAAAGTTTGCTGACCTGAATCTTGGCAGAGTTGCAACACCTAATCTGCAGTTCATTGGATTCATCCAGGACAACAAGGAGGTGATGATGGACAATGACCATACCAAGGACCAGAGAGTGTCTGCAACTGCAAACAAATAGTTCCATCCATCTGCCTCATGGGATCTAAGTTTCTTCTCAATTAAAAGCAGTATAGGCACCACCATCCAAAAAGCCTCAAGACTGGAGAATGAACAACGGACTAAAGTAGACTTATTATTATTCTGTCATAGACTTATTATTCTAGCAATGGAAGAACTTTTATCATTGATATAAAGGTAGTGGCCTCTAGAAGTTCTGAGGGAAGGGATAGGGAAGAATAGGTGTAATATGGGGCCATCGGAAATGTCCTGCCTGACATTGCAATGATGGATGCAGGCCATTATACATTTTGTCATAACCTATAAAATTTAGGGGATGCAAACTATATACTATAATGTAAACTACAGCCCACGTTAGTAGCAATACTTCAATATATGCTCATTGATTGTAATAAATTTACCACACTAATGAAAGATGTTGTTAATGTGGGAAAGCATGGGAGGGGGAGGGGGTGGGGCATATGGAAATCCCCTACATTTTTATGTAATATTTATGTAATCTAAAGTTTCTTTAAAAATAGAAATTTTAAATTAAAAAAAAACCTTTGCTGAAAGAGGTCTGAGAAGGGATACTGATGCTCAATGTGTGTAGAATAATTAAGCACCCTGACTGTAAAAGTGCAGAAATGGATGGAGTTGATGGTAGCACATTATAATGAATATAATTAACACAGATGGTTTATAAATGGGATTTTGGCTGAAAGGGGTAGTCTAGGGATGTAAATGTCAATTGAAAGAAAGTTAGAGAATAATCTAAGGACTGAATAACATAGTGAACCTGGAGGTGGACGAGGATTGTGATTAATAGTACAAATACAAGAATGTTCTTCTATGAACTAGAACAAATGTACATCACTATTACAAGGTGGTAAGAATATAGGGATGCATGGAAAAATACAATGAATGTAACATGTACTATAGTTAATAGCACTACTGTAATAATCTTGCATCAATGTGAAAGAAGATACTGTGTCACTAATAGGGCCATGGAAAAATTATACCAAATGTACACTATAGACCATACTTAGTGGTAATAGTCTGATGATATTCTCTTATAAACAAATGTTCCACAACGATGTAAGGTCTTGATGAAGGGGTGTTATATGGGAATTCTGCACATGTGCATGATTATTTTTTAGTCCACAACTTTTGTAACAAAAATTTATTTTAAAAAATAATAATAGGGTTGGTTGGAGGGAAAATACACCAAATGTAAGATATGGACTATGGTTTGTAGTACGATTTTAACAATGTTCTTTCATAATTTGTAGCAAACGTCTCACAACAATGCAAGGTGTTGGTGGTGGGTTGATATGTGGGACCCCTGTATGATGTTATGCATGTTTGTTTTGTAAGGTCACAACTTTTACTATACACTTATTTTTTAACATACTTTTTATTTTTTAACAGATACTTAGATTACGTAAATGTCACATTAAAAATAACAAGGAGGTGAAGAAGTGCAACAACCACACCAGGGAGCCAAGTGTGCCTACAACTGTAAGCAGGAGAATTGCATCCAACATCCAACTGGAATCTAAGCTTCCTCTCAATAAAGAGGTTGAGTGGACATAACCATCCCAGGGTCCACAGAATGAAGAAATAGAGTATGGATTAGAGTGGACTTACTGATATTCCATTCTGGAAATATTGTGATTAGTAATGGAAGTAAATGTAGCATTGATGTGGAGAAAATGGCCACAGTAGCTGCTGAGGGTAGGAAGTGGAAAGAAGAGATGTGATGTGGGGGCATTTTCAGGACTTGGAGTTGTCCTGGGTGTTACTGCAGGGACAGTTACCAGACAGTGTATGTCCTCCCATGGCCCACTGGGTGGACTGGGGGAGAGTTTAAAATATAATGTGGACCATTGACCATGTGGTGCAGCAGTGCTGAGAGATGTATTCACCAAGTGCAATGAATGTCCCATGATGATGGAGGAGGTTGTTTTTATGGGAGGAGCAGGGTGGGGGGGGGGGCGTATGTGGGGACCTCATATTTTTTTTGAATGTAACATTAAAAAAAAAATAAAGACCAAAAAAATATATATAAGGGATTCCCATATGTCCCACTCCTTCCCCCTCTCATATTTTCCCACATTAACAACATCTTTCATTAGTGTGGTACTTGTGTTACAATTGATGAACACATTTTGGAGCATTGCCACTAAGCGTGGATTATAGTTTACATTGTAGTTTACACTCTCTCCCACACATTTTTGTAAATTATGACAAGATATATAATGGCCTATAGATGTCATTTCAGTGTCCTTCAGGACAATTCCCAAGTACCAAAAATATTATTTTTCCCTCTCCCTCTCCCCCAGAGCGTCCAGTGGCCACGGCCTCCACATAAATGATAGAAGTTCTTCTATGGCTAGAATCACAATAAGTCTACGGTAGAATAACAGTATGTCTACTCCAGTCCATCACTCATTCCCCAATCCTGTTGATCCGGGATGGTGATGCCCACTCCACCTCTAATTGACAGAGGGCTTAGATCCCATGGGTCAGCTAGGTGTGTCTATCTTGCTTGCAGTTGCAGACTCTCTCTGTTCCTTGGGATGGGCTTTGTCCATCATCATCTCCTTATTAGTTGTTCTGGGTAAGTCCAGTGAACTGGAAAGTAGATGCTGCAAATCTTTCAAGATTCAGGGCCCAGCTGGCACAGGGACAGGCCAAAGTTTAAGTTTCTTGGGCATACACTGATCAATTCTATTACTGACTATAGGTTCAAATAGAAGGGGCAGAAGAGTCATGTGTAGGGAAATAGCAACTGAGTCCAACTCTATCACACTGGGGAGCAAAAATTCCAAAATAGTGTGCACGGGTAGAGTATCAAACTCCTGAGCTGTCTGCCCTGCCTATAGTGTCTGGATGTCTCCAGAGCCCTAAGGAGCCCTGCTATTTGGTGACATGCATAAACGTAACCTCTGGGAAGATCTCCTGACTCACTTTGAAGTCTCTTAGCCATATAAACTCATTTATCTTTATTCTTTCCCCCTTTTTCTTCAAGTTCTTCCTCCAGTTGCATACTTATTGTTTATGTGTGTTCGTTTATGAATGATATAGATCAATAAAATTAAAAGAAAAATTTAAAAAAATAATTGTGCACCAAAAGACACTGTAAAAAAAGTAGAAAGACAACCCACAGAATGGGAGAAAATATTTGAAAATCACATATTTGATAACGACCTATTATCCAGAACACACAAAGAACACATACAACTCAACAAAACCACCCAACTGAAAAATGGGCAACCAGCTTGAATAGACATTTCTCCATGAGTTAAACATAGAATTACCATATCAGCCAGCAATTCTACTCCTAGGTAGATACCTAAGAGAATTGAAAACAGATTTTCAAACAAAACCTTTTACAGGAATGTTCATAATAGCAAAAAGTTGGAAACAGCCCAAATTCCCATCAAGTGATGAATGAATAAACAAAAGTTGTGTATCCATACAATGAAAGAAGTAAATGAAGTACTGAAAAATTCAGCAAATGAATGAAACTTGAAAATGTTATACTAAGTGTAAGAAGCCAGTCACAAAAGGCCACATATTGTATGATTCCATTTATATCAAATGTCTAGAAAAGAAAAGTCCAGAGAGACAGAAAGTAGATTGGTATCTTCCAGGAGCTGGGTAAAAGCGGGAATTCAACATTGAAGTGGGACTACTAATGGGTACAGGGTTTCTTTGGGGGGTGATGAAAATGTCCTAAAATTGGACAGTGGTGATGGTTGCCCAACTCTCTGGTTATACTTTTAAAAACACATTGAATTGTACCCTTTAAAAGATTCAAGGGTATGGTGTGAGGAAATATCATAATAAAGCTGTTATCTAAAAAGAGTAAAGAAAAGAATAAAGGAAGGAATACTGGATCACCTTCAGTCCACCTGCTAAGTGACTCTCTGTAGTAAGGGACCCTTTGGATTCCTTGCTCACTGCCTGTGTTGCTGCGGGGTGGGAGGGTGGTTCAAATCTCCCCAAGGGCACTGCGAAACCCTTTGGGTTGTCAGAAACCAGAATCCAACTTCAAGTGTGGGGCACAGGATCCTGCTTTACTCAAGCCAAGAAACCCTATGTTGGGGTGACTTCTCCTTTGCTCTCCAGGGGGATGCTTGATCTTTTTAAGCAGATTGTTCCTCATTATAGCAAACCAGAAACATGAAGAAATTCTCTATTTTCTTCCCTGTGGTCCACGGTGACCCAGCCCCATGTCCACATCAATACCTGAGAGGAAGCTGCTGACAGAGGGGTAGAAATGCTGAAGCCGCTGCTATAGAAACCACCCTGAGAGTGTGACCGGAAAGTAAAGGAGAGGCATTAGTTAGTTCAACATGGCCTGAGAGCTTTGAGAGAAACTATATTTGAAACATTTAAATTGTGCGATGACAACAAAGCACTGAGTCAAATCATTAGCAATTCCAGGGTAAGATGACCGGAGAGGGGGGGGGTCCCGTGTGACTCTGATTTTTTGTCACCCCTGCTGAGTAAGCCAGCAACTATGCTCCAGTCCTCCCAAAGAAAAACTCTGATGAGCGGTCAGTTGCTTCGTAAATTGCCACATCTAAATTAAGGAAGGGGAAGTAGTAGTTTAAAACTTAATTTACTCTAATGCATTAAGCTTAGTAGATTGTGTATTATTTGGGGTTCTAAAGTCTTCCTAGAGGCTGGTCTGTGTAGGAAAAGGCCTTTTTATCAGCTCCAGGGCTCCAGGAGCTTCAGGCTGGGGCAGAGGCATCTGGAACCAGTCTGAGGCACTGGCAGCCCCTGGCTTGCACTTTCCAACCCTTCTATAGCCCTGCCCCGTCCAAGGTCACACCGCTTACCTTGGGGACTATGGATAAGATCGGCCTGCTCCAGTGATCCACATTTGTTTTCCTTCCCTTCATTCCATGTGTCCTACTGACTGGTCTGGAAAAGACTCCCCACTTCCTGAAGGAGAACATTTTCCATATTGTGAGAGCACTGACCATGTTCTAGTCAATTGTTTTAAGTGTTCTTTGTGTATTAACTCATCTCACCATCTGAGGAAATCCTATTAGTATTCCCCTTTAGAGGTGTGGAAACTGAGGCACAAAGAAGTTAAGCAACTTGCTTAAGATCACATGGCTAGTGAGTGGCAGAACTGGGATTTAAATGCAGGCAATTGGGATTCAGAGCCCAAGCTCTGACATCCACTATGCCCTCTCTAGTCCAGGTGGGAAGACGGAAGAACACTTGATTATTATTATTATAGCACCTAGCTTGCAAGGCTGTTGTGAGGATTAAATTATTATTATTAGTCCTCTTGCGTAGAGTGGCCATTTTCTGACCAGTGGACTGGGTTAGGGAGTACATTTTCCAAATTAATTTCAAGACAGTACTTAAGCTGGAACAAGCATTGCCATTTACTTTCATAAATCCAAAGTGAACTTCTGCATAAACAGTGCCGTAATAATGCATCTCAGCGGAAGGAAGCTCTCTCTCTTAACGTGTTAGCATTTAATGGAACACAAGAAGGGTCGCTCTGACTTCATTTGCAAAGCTGACTCCTAAATGGCATCTACAGGTCCACTGCAAAACTTTCCGGGACCTAATAACTTTTAGACTATGTTTACGCACTTGAATAAGTGTATGCCCTTTTCCAAAAGCCCTTTGCCGCACTTTAATGGTGCCTGTATTAGCAAGCATCACCTTGGAGGCTGCTTGTCCACAGAGGCATATATTGGCCTTTCACGCTCCACCTCCACTCAGTAGGCACCATGTGGGAGAAATGAGTCCAGGGGAACCAATTCACTGTAATGGGCAATGTTCCCATAAATGACATCTCGAATGTGGGAGCTGTCAGAAGAGCTGCGGTGGGCTCATGTCATCTTGTTTTATGGAAATTGATGCTGCTCAGATAAATGTGATACTCACCTCTGGATTTCTATGCCAGCCACTTCTTAAATTCCAGGGGTTAAATGGGTACAGTATGCCCACGTCCTGAGGAGACTACCAGAGAATGGCTTGATTTGTAACAACCCCATAATCCCCAAGAACAAACCAAAGGCTTAAACTAGTCAAGCTCAGAAGCTAAGAAATGAATCACAAAGAGTTTAAGCAACTTTCCCCTTGGGTTTGGTTTTTCTAAAAGAGAGAAAGAGGCAACTGGGGAGTGGCTCCTTGGTAATGAATTAAGAACACTTAGGCAAAATTCACTGAAATTGATCCTTTGTTGCCTGAGTTTTGTTTTTTGTTTTGTTTTGTTTTGTTTTTCCACTGGAATTTTTACACTGTCACTTAGAACTCAATGACTTAAGTAGTTCGTGCTTTTAGGATGTCAGGTGTTAAAATTATTTTTCAATACAACACATGCAAACATCAATAGGATTTATCCGTTTATTTGTCAAATGAGGTAGGGATTTAGGAGAGGAATCATGGTGGGGAGAAGAGTTTGTTTTTAAAATGAGAAAGGATATGGAGAGAATGCCACTGAGGAGAGAAATGAAGCTGGCAGACTTTTAAGGGAACTAAGACAGGCACACACAGACCTCTAATAAAAGGCACTATATCATCAGGGCACAGAAGGAGGCTTTCTCGGATGGCTTAGGGGATGAGGGTTTCTGGTCTTGGCTTTCAGTGATGGATGGGATTTGGGCAGATGAAGGTGGCAAACCAAGTGTATGCCAAAAGGAGGCTGCTCAGGGAAAGACATTGGCCCCACCAGAGGGGAGCTGAGTGTGCGTGACAAGAAAGGAAAGGGATGAGAAAGCTTAGAAGGGTAGGTTGGAGTCAGATGGTAAATGACTTGAATGCAGAATGATTAAAGAGCAGGTGAGCACGAGAGTGGAAAACCAATCAGAAGGCTACTGCAAGAGTCCAGGTCCAAGACAAAGGCCTGAATCAGGGGCAGGCATGAGGCAGACAGAGTGGAGAGAAGCATCATGGAGACAGCCTCTGAGGCCAAATGGAAAAAGATATTGTAAGCCACACAGAACAGCCAAGATAATCAAGAAACACTCTTTCTTCCTGTTCCTACTCCTAAAGTCTTCTTCCAAAACAGGAGTCAATTACAGTAAAACTGCAAAAGAGTGAATGAGAGATTAGTATGGGAAGCCCCAGTTGACTAAGTCAAGGGGTGAAATGAACATGCAGTCACTTCAGAGGTGTATTTGATTATCAAAAGGAAATGTAGTGATGAGACAAGATTCCAGGTATGGGAGCAGCAGGCAGCACATCCGGCAGTGCTCTAGCAAATCCAAGACTCCCTCAGATACCACCATATGCATGTAGTCCCTCAGATTGCATGTATCCTAACCTGGGCATGAGTGCTCCCCTATGGGCACAGTGTTCTCAGAAACAACCTGGGTGTCTGCAATTCTATTTCTTGGGGTCCTTAAAATTCTAAAGCTGAAGATTGGAAAGGGCTTCAATGTTCAGCTGATCCAACCATGAGAATCCTCTCTGTAATGTTCCCACGATAAGGTCATGTCATCTGTCCTTGAATATCTCCAGTGATGAGGAGCTCATTCCATTTTTAGCTTTCCCTGAACATCATTCCTCTTTTATCCACTCTTCCCTAACAATTACTGTATAGGTAACTATTCTAGGTGCTTTACCAACTTGATCTCACTTAATCCCCCATAACATTGAATTTTCCAGCTGAGGAAACTGAGGATCAGAAAGAGAGAGAGACTTGTCCAAAGTCACACAGCTGGTGAGTGGCAGAGCTGGAATTTGAGCTCCAAAATCTATCTGACTCTGAAGTATTCCTTCATCAGAACTTGGTCAAAGTCAAAATCTGTCTGCCTGGAAATCCCACCAACTGCCAGAGTTGTAACATCCCTTTCTGGGGGTAATGTGTGCTCTTTGATGTACAGTTCGAGATGCAAATCCTCTCCATCCCTTTCATTGTGAAAACACTTGAGAAATGCTTATGACTATCAAAATGAAAGGCACATGAGGACACCTACCAAAGCTTCCAGAAAGACTGCCCATCCTTATCTGTTCCTGAGGCCTTGACATGTGACACTCAGGCTTCTGCTGTCTCAGAGGTCACCAGTGAGCCTTCTAATCAACAAATCTGACAGCCACTTCCAAGGATTGCCTCCAGGAGCTCCAGCTTTCTGGAAGCTATCCCCTCTGTTCATCTCTGGGATGCTTCATTCAACAGAAATCTCTTGAGTGCCCACTGTAAGCTACACTCCGGGCTCAGTTCTATGACAGATGCAAGATGAATCCACACAGTCTCTGGAATACCAGAGCTCCTAGATTCTCCTGGAGGATAAATGAGGGGCAATCATGGTGATACGGGAACTAAGTGCTGCTCTAGAGGACTGTTGAAGGGTCCTTTAGAGCCTGAAGGAAGGAGTCCATATCCCTGCCTGGCCAAATGGAAAAGCTTCATAATAGCTGGGTGGGGTCCTGAAGGACAAGTAGAAATTTACTGGGCAGAGAAGGGGAATATCATATATTCAAATTCACTGCCATCAGACAGGCCTAGTAGGCAAAGCAACCCAAAATGTGCAAAACCAAATCTTTGGCTTCCCATGCACCTCACTTCTCCAACTCAGTAACTGGCAAGTCCATTATCCCAGTCGATCAGGCCAAAAATCTGGGGGTCCTTTTTGACTCCTCCCTTTCTTTCACATCCTACATCTGATCTGTCAGGGAATCCTGTTGACTCTACCTTGAAAATATACCCAGAATCTGACCACTTCTCACCACTTCCACTGCTACCACAATTGGCCTGAGCCCATCATCTGTCCTATTTGGTCTCTCTGCTTCTGCCCTCTGTGCTCAGTGATCACTCATAAAATTAAGGAAGACACTGTCTCAGGGATCTTGGAGAAGGGACTAGAGTTATTGGCAGATTAAATGCTTTATTGTGAATTTTCACTCCTACCACAAATGTAGAGTGTATAGATATCATAAGACCATCTCAAAGAAAATCTCCTTGTAAGATAGAACTTAACCAAGAGGCCTGCCACCAGCAGCCTTTCTGAGGAGCAGAGTAGCTAGCAGTGGCTAGGACCCTAATGTAGATGTAAAGGCCCCTCAGAAGGCTCTCTTCTCCCTGTGTTCTCTGTTTCACTGAGCTTCTGAAGAAGGTTCTTTGGTTAAATGCCAGCTGGGCTTGACTGGACTTGGGAAACAATTAGAGAAAAGAGGCATTCTACAATTAGACTAGGAGTGCTGAGGACCCCCAGTGGCAAAAGGTGGTAGGGACAGCAGAGCTTCCAGTTGGAGATTAAGAGAGAAACCTGAGGGGCTGAGGGGCCAAGCAAGTAAATCCCCAAAGTTCGGAAGAGGGCAGGGGCAGGGAGTCCCTTCGGTCAGGGTTTTCCCATTAACAGGTTGGCATTATTTTCATGCCCATATTTCAGATGAGAGAACTTATGTGCAGAGGCAGCTGGTGACAGGGCTCCAATCTAGAACTTCAGATTGGTAGAACTGCTCTTTTTGGTGTGCTCTGCTGCAACCCATGTCTGGGATAAAAATCTTAGAATTAGTGGAGAATTCTCCCTGCCCCTGCCCTTCAATGGTAATGGAGGGAGAAGATGCTACAGCTATTGAAGGGCCAGTTTCCACAGATTTGGGGAAGAGAGCTGTGACCTACACCAGTTGCAATTGCCCAGCAAATGTGGAGAGAATCTCTGTGAACTCTGAATCAAAAATCCAGCAACCCCTCTGGCTGAACTACTTGGTCAAAACTGTTGGCAACCCACTGCCACAAATGGAGGCAGGTTAATGTCTTCACTGTCTGGCAGCTTTCCTGCCCTTCTCGATATCTTCTTAGAGAAACAGTCTTCTGTGGAGGGGGATCCAGCGGGACATAGAAGAGTGCTGATCTTTCAAATATGAAAAATGCATGAAGGATTTTTAGTAAAAAGCCCTAACATTCTTCTTGGGAGGCTTTATAGACTGCTGCTTTCCACTTCAGAGAATGCAGGAGGAGACTACAAGAAATTCGGATGCCACAGGCCATATGGAGCAGAGTCCCTGCTCTTGAGTCCCTGCTGGGGGGCCAGTCAATCTGTGTAGGAACAGCTCTGGTAACAAGCAAGGAGCACACGCCCTCGAAAAACAGCCCATTGCATTTCCAGCTCTGTTTGTTACCAATATAAACCCCTGCAGGCATTTTCCTCCCGTTGCGTAGCATTAGATAGCTCAGCAAGTGAGTGCACCGGCCAAGCCTGAGGGCTGTAATAAAACACCCCGGGAACCACAGAATTATTCATTTTATATACTTTCCTTAGAGACAGAGTGAAAGTTGGGGGCAGGAGAGCGTGGTTAGCAGGAGGAATCTTTTCTACAAAGATTCACTTTTATTCTGCTTTCTCTTAGAAAGCCAGATATAAGCATGCTTCTCCAGCCTTAGAGCTCAGCTGCTGCAACTAGCGTTTCAGCCCCACCAAGAATCCTCACCCCTCTCATGGCCCTGAGGTGAGGGACACAGACATTTAGGACAATGGCCTTCCAAGGAAGACAACCAGGAAGGGCTGTAAGGTGTCAGGTTGCACTAACAAATCCATTTTTAAGCAAATATATGCTATTAATTAGGAATAGAGTAGACAGCAGCATTATAAAATAGCCTTTCAGGGAAAATTGGAAATCAGCAGCATCCTAAAGACTGGACTCTACTTCCCATCCCCTTGTCTCAATCTCTCCTTCTCCTGCCCTAGATCAGGATGTCATGAGCTGTGATGTGTCTAGGAGTGGGTTTCTTCATACTTATGCTGCCTAGGATTCATGGAGCTTCTTGAAGCTTTGGATTGAAGTGTTTGGCCATCGTCTTCTCTCTTCTCTCCTTCTGGGACTTTAATTAAATGAATGCTAGACCCTCTCACAGTAGTCATTGTGTCTTTTATCCTCCCTTTTCTTTTTCTACATGATTTGCTTCTCCAGGCAGAATTCTGGATGATTTCTTTTTTTTTTTTTTTAATTTTATTCGTTTTGTAAAAATATTACATTCAAAAAATATGAGGTCCCTTTCAACCCCACCACCCCCACCCCACCACTCCCCCCCCCCCCCCCAGCAACACTCACTCCCATCATCATGACACATCCATTGCATTTGGTAAGTACATCTCTGGGCATCGCTGCACCCCATGGTCAATGGTCCACATCATAGCCCACACTCTCCCACGTTCCATCCAGTGGACCCTGGGAGGATTTACAATGTCCGGTAATTGTCCCTGAAGCACCACCCAGGACAACTCCAAGTCCCAAAGGTGCCTCCACATCTCATCTCTTCCTCGCATTCCCCATACCCATCAGCCACCATGGCCACTTTTCCCACACCAATGCCACATTTTCACTGTGGACCTTGGATTGGTTGTGTCCGTTGCACATCTATATCAAGAGGGAGCTTAGATTGTGCATGGATACTGGATGCAATCCTCCTGCTTTCAGTTGTAGGCACTCTAGGCTCCATGGTGTGGTGATTGACATTCTTCAACTCCATGTTAGCTGAGTGGGGTAAGTCCAATAAATCAGAGTGTAGGAGTTGAAGTCTGTTGAGGCTCAGGGCCTGGCTATCATATTGTCAGTCCAGAGATTCAAATCCCCTAGATATATCTTAAACCCCAGCACCAACTACAATTCCAGTAAAGTAGCATGACAGCCTTATGAAAAGAGATCCCATCTGGGTCCAGCTCCATCACGCAGAAACACCAGCTCCAAAGAAGGGCCAACTGACATGGCAGTGAACCCCATCTGGATGATTTCTTGTGGCCTATCTTCCAATTAAATAATTTTCTCCTTAGTTGCACTTAGGCTTCTGTTAAACCCATTCAGTAAATTCTCAATTCTCATTGTTATATTTGTTACTTCTAGAAGTGCTATAAGATTCCCTTTCAAATTGGCTATATCACTTTTCATGGCTTTCTGCTCCCTGAAGATGTTTTCTAGAGTTTCTTTAACCTTATGAAATATACACCATAGTTATTATAGTCTGTGTCTCACAATACTGATATCTGAAGTCTCTGCAAGTTTACGTTTGTCTATTTTTTTTTGCTAGGTGTTGCTCACTTTTTCCTTGTGTGCCTAGATATCTTCAACTAAGTGTTGATATATTATTGAAAAATTATTTTTTAGGATGATTTCAGGCCTAGGATATTATTTAAAAATTATTGGTTGATGAACAGAAAGTACAGCTCAGTGGTTGAGTGCCTGCTTCCCATATACGAGGTCTCAGGTTCAATCTCTGATACCTTCTTTAAAAAAATATATTTGTTGGGGTGATTTCAGGCCTAGGATGGCCTGTACGTTCCTCCAGAAAGCATGGCCATTTACTTCCGACAAATGCCTGGGGACACTACCTATCCAAGGTCACTTAAATCCAGGTTCGGGGCTTGACATTCCTTGGAACCACCAGATGATGATGTAAGTCCTCGTGCCATTGTCTGGAAGGGTTGACTGCTCAGGGTCTCAGTGTAAAGGGACAGGAGGCCTCCCCAGATCCCCTACTGGTTTAGGTGCTGGGCTTCCACTTTCATCCCCATTAACCTTGAAGCCACCAAAACTGTAATTCAGTTCATAACTCTTCTGGATTCAGTAAATGCCATCAGGGTTCTAATGCTGGGCTTTCATTCTGGGTTCTTGTTGTTTCTAGATTTTTGCCTCCTTATTTCTTAGCTCTTTATGAAGATGATTTCTTTTTCTATTTCATGCCCTTTATTTAGTTGTCCTCAGTGGGACTGTTAGTCTTAATTACCTGGCCTGCCGTTGCCAGCAGCAGCGTGCTGCGCCTTCCTAATGGCTCTCCTCGTCCCCAGCCTCTCTTCCTTCCAGTTCCTACTTCACAAAGTAACTGAAAAATCATTCCTAAGGCACCACTTTGCTTTTGTCATTCCTGTGCACAAATCCTTCAAAAGCTACCTGTGGTCTCTAACATAAAAATCAAATTCCTTAGTTTGGGCAAGCAGGTCCAAAACGTTCTTTCTTGCCTCCTAGTTCAATGAGTAGAACTTCCACTCCCAGGATCCCATATTCAGGTTTCCCATAGGGTCTTGGGATATTTAGGAATACCCCAATAAATTAACAAGATAAAAGTTCAAGAAGCACCAATTATAGTGGCATTTCTTTTTTTAATTATTTTATTATATATTTTTCTCTATTTTTTAAAAATTTTAAATTAAAAAAATATGAGGTCCCCATATACCCCCCACCCCCCTCACCCCACTCTTCCCACATCAACAACCTCTTTCATAATCGTGGGACATTCATTGCATTTGGTGAATACACTTTGAAACACTGCTGCACCACTTGGATAATGGTTTACATTGTAGTTTACACTCTCCCCCAGTCCCCCAGTGGGCCATGTCAGAACATACAATGTCCAGCATCTGTCCCTACAGTACCACGCAGGACAACTCCAAGTCCTGAAAATGTCATTTCTGTATTTCTTGTCTTTTAGGTTATTTGCCATGTAAGTGAGAAATTTCAAGCAAGCTTTTCCTCTGGGGAGACCAGAAGTTGGGGAGGCCCTCTGGGATATAAGCTCTGGAAGTGAATTCATCCTTGCCATCAACTTTTTCAAAATGTCCATAGTCACAAGGCTACCTTGTGGCCTAGGAACAAAACTTGGGACTTCAGGCTTATTTTCCCTAACAATTGAGAGAATGATTGCTGGTGGAATTTGATTCCAAGGGTGCTGGGAACACCATGCTTCCAAACAAATCTACTCCCACCTACTGGCGGTTGCCTGAACTTCCAGTCAAAGCTGACTTCAACTGTTCATGAAAAGAGGTGAACATGGAATCAGGGTTTCTAGTTTTGTGTCTGTCACGATGTGAGCTTGGCCCTACACATTTTCCTTACCTAGGCCTTGGTTTCCTCATAAGTACAAGTCAGGTGGCTGGACAAAATGACCTGGAAGGACCTTCCATTTTGGGCAAGCAAGGATTAAATTCTATAAAGATGTCTGGGTGACCAGGGACAAAGGGGACAGAACAAAGAGCAGTAGGGCTGGGCTTGATTGACACACTCATGGATGTGATGTTCATGAGATATGGGTCCCACCACCATGTTTTTCTTCTGCACCCATGTGGGAAGGGAAAGGAGGAGAAAAAGAAGGGAAAGGAAGGTGTCGGAGTGGTGTGCTCATTAAAAAATATCAGGAAACTATGAAACATATTTAAGTTTGATTCTAAAATGGTTTTAAACAATGGGGAGGGGGTAGTAAAGAGTTACTGAGTTAAACCCTTAGCTATGTAGAACAGTCAACTCCAGGAGCTCCAGACAACTGAAGCTTTCTACTCTGCTGGGCATAAACTGACGGAACTTATTTCACCAAGTACTGAGGGAAAGGGGCAGAGGGGTGTGTTTCTACTTGAATGTTCTAGTTAACCAAGAGAGAACTTTAAGTCCAATTTTATTTCAGCCCTTCTAAATGGCATCCAATAGGAGGTCCAGAGCTGGGAGCCATTCTAGCTCTGTTTCTTGATGGCCCATCGGGTTCATGGGTTCTGAGGGGTCTCTTTGGGAACTCGCTTTGTTGTACACCTGAGATAAGCGGATCGGCGGGATTGGGTGAAGGCATCTCCCCCTACTCTGCTGCCTTTATGTTCCACACGGTAGTGTTTGTGGTTAGTGGAAAGAACAGGAGGCTGTCAGTCAAATGTCAGGTTTTTCTCAGGATGGGGATGAGGAGAGGAGGGGCCCGATCTCCCTTGAAGATGGGAAACACTGGCCCTTATCCCCCTGCCATGCTGTCAGTCCAGGACCCTCAGGACAAGTCCGCATCCCCTGGCTCTTGGGAACAGGTCACATCTCAGGGTGATGCCAATTGATGAAGCTATCCTTCCAGTTCCTTGAGCTTCACTCTGGAGACTCAGACACAGGGCAAAGAGCAGTCTGGATAATTTAAGACTTCAAGCAACTCCAGGTCTCCTGGATCCCAGTTTCTTTTCTGCTGTACCCAGTGTTCCCAATCCTAAAACCCATCGGTGACCCCCTGTTCCCTCCCCGACACCACCCCTTGCCCGCCAGAGGCGGGGCACCCAGATTATTGGAGGCTAAAGGGTCTGGAATGGCCTGCAGTCGGGTACCTCCCGGTCCCCAAAGGGGTCCGGGCCTTTGAGAATGCAGATTCAGTCACAACAGGCAAATGGCCAACACACATACACACACACACCCTGAAGCACATCGTGTTCCCAGAGCAATGCCCACTTCCAATTTCGCCTGGGGAGCGGCGCGGGCTGAGGGGCCCAGGCCGCTGACCTCTGGTGCCTCGCTCGACCGCAGCCCCGCCCCCCGGGCCGGCCCCGCCTTGCCAGCATCTGGCGCTGGCCAAGGCGACTGCAGAGACCTGGAGGGGCGGGGGCGGGGCCCGGAGGGGCGGGGGCGGGGAGCGGGGGCGGGGAGCGGGGGCGGGGAGCGGGGGCGGGGAGCGGGGGCGGGGGCGGGGGCCGGAGCGCGCGCGCCTTTTTGTGCGGCCCCTGGTGCGCGAGCGATTGGTCCGGCCGCCGCTGCCGTCGGAGGGGGCGGAGCCGGCTGCTCGCCCGGGTCTGCGCCCAGTCTTAGCCCCGAGCGGCCGCAGACGGAGCGCACCTCGCTGCGGCTGGGCGCGTCCTGCGGGCAGCGCCCGGCAGCGCTGCGGGCGGCCGCGCCCGGGCTCCGCGCCCCGCGCCCCCAGCCCTCCCGCTCCCTCTCTCCCGGGCCGTCCGCGGCCCGAGACCCTCGGAGCGCCGCAGACATGAGCATCCGCGGCGTGCTGCGAGCCGCCGTGCTCCTGTTGCTCATCAGGACCTGGCTCGCGGACGGCACCGGCCCTGGTCTCACCTCGAAATTCCGCTTCGCCCTCTCCTCCGCCGTGCCCGCCGTCGTCCTGGACCTCTTCCACTGGTAAGCGGGCACCCCAGGCTGGCCCCCTGGACGGTGCGGACCCCTTGGATTGAGCCGCCTTGCCCTCCGGCCCTTGGAGGGGTTGGAGCGAAGCGGCCAGGCGCGAGGGGGCCCCGGGCTTCAACCCACTTGTTACTGCGGCGTCTGGCAGCGCCCCGTGCGCGCCCAGACCACATCACAGCCCCAGGATGGGGGGAATGTCCTTGCCCCAGGGTCTGCCCATCCATCCCCGGGGACTGCGGGCCCGGGCAGCGCTCCCAAGTCACGTTCTTTGGCTCCTGTTGCGGGGGAAACACCTGTTTGAGTCTGATTCTAGCCATTCCCCGAGTCGTGCGCGCGCGTGTGATTTGAGGGGCTGGGGGACCTTTCTGATGCCGCAGATAGAAAATATTGACTCACCCTCTTCGGAGCCCAGAACAGAGCGCTTTATGGCTGTGTAATCGTGTGGTCCGAGATGGGTGCGCCTTTGTACTTTCGTGAAAAGATTTGAAAAGACAGGGTTTTCTCTGTGTTTGATTTGAAGTTTGTTTGGGTCTGCGACTATCTGAAGAGATGTCAATTAAGTCAGCCACTTAGATGGAGATCGCACAGCTCCGGAGCGCCTGCACTTAGGAAACGCGCGGGAATGCATAGCTTTAATTCGGGAGTAATTTATGCGCACACTTTGAAATATGGCAAAATGGAATTTTATGGTTAAAGATGATCGGGAACAATTTTTTTAAATGGAAAACTAGAGATGAACATATGCCCAGAAAAAAAGAAAAGAAAAGGTAGTTGGGCACGGTTCCAGGAGACCTCCCTGCAGTGCCCTCAACACTACATACTAGACTGCGCTAGTGAACACACACACACACTAAGATTTGCAGGGGCTGGTGTTTCCTGGCCAGTGCAGGAATGATCCTACGAGTCGTGGTGATGCCTAGGGCCTCTTCTCATTCACAAACCCCTTTTTTGGCTCTGGGGAGAAGAGTCCTGCTGATGGTCTCAGGTGGCTCGGGGTAAGCACATCTGAGACCCCTGGCAAGGCCACCTCTCGGCAGGGCCGAGCTGGGTCCACTTGCATGTGCTCACCCAAGACACCACCAGGCTGAAAGCACTTGCTTAGCGTGAGAGATTCCTGCTCCCAGAATGGATGTCTTTTTTGAGGACAACCCTGAGACCTGGGAATTGCAAATGGCTTGGTTGGATGCCATAAATCTCTGCTACATAAGCAAGGCTCTCTCTGCGTCATGTCATATGCCCAGTCATAAAAACAGAGGTGTACAAAAAATAAGGTTGACGTAGATGTGACAACGAAATGCCCAGCACTACCCAGGCAGAGGTGAGATGACTTGGAGCTGGAGAGCATAGACTGCCCGGTTGAGCTCAGGGGAGCGCTGAGGGTGGAAGACTTCTTTTCCTGGAACAATCAGGTGCCTCTGGCAAGATGCCCCCCTTCAAACTGGAGAGCTGTGTCCTTGGTGATTACAAGGTGGGGCTCCTTAGGGAGCACCCGGTTGCTTGGCTCCCTCCCTTCTCCACTGCCCCCCACCACCTTCCCTCCTCCTCCATCCTGCCTGGTAACAGGGATCCAGCCTGTGTGCCCCACCCTCTGGTTAAAAGCTTGGGGGGGGCAGTCTGCGTCACTGCTGCTGCGCTTCTGGCTGACTCATCAAGGGGAGGGAGGGGAGGTGGGGAAGAACATGTACTCATAGCTGTCCAGGGCTGCATGTGTGCAGGAGAAGGAAGGGGCCTGGCGAATTGATGTCCTTTGCTCTTCTAAGAGGAGCAATGTGGCATTTATAATGACCAGTGACTTCTCTGTTTCAGCAAAAACTGTGCGAATGAAGCTGTGGTTGGAAAGATTTTGGACAGGGTGCTGGCGGGATATGATATCCGTCTGAGACCAAATTTTGGAGGTAAGCCACTTAAAGACACTCAAAGCTGCTGGCTTAGGGCAAATAAAGCTGAGACACAGCAAGCCAGCTCCACCCAGTAAATGGACCCCTGGCATCCCCTGGGTGGGTGACACCTCTGCCCTTCCAGACGCCCTTTCCTGACCCTGTGGACACCTGCCACACACACACCCAGGCCCCACCACCCAGGCCTTTGCTCTGCCCCCTCCACACTGCCTTGCCAGGGCACCAAGCCTGAAGCAGGTGCCTCCCAGAGTGTCCAATGAGGCAGTAGCCCCAGGAATTGGCCTGCGTGCTTCTCTGCCCTGCTCCACAGGGAGGGTGGCTGCTCAGGCATTCTTTGCACCCTGAGTACTCCTCCCGTTAGTTTGTTTAAAAGCTCATGATCTTCTCTGTCCAATAATGTGGGAAGGCACATGAGAGCAAAGAGAAGCTAAGCCAAAGAAAGCTTGGAACTTGAACTTGATAGCCCCTCTAAGGGTTAAGGAGTGCTAAGGGTTCACACTTGTGCATATGAAATCTGGCCTTCTGAATACACTAGCGCTAAAGAGCCTCCAGCTGGGTGGAGCTAGCCATTGTGCTAGACCAGTGGGGGGCTCTTTGGCCCTGGAGCCACCTGGAAAACCCGGAGCTCTGGAGGCAGCTTGACTAGGGCTTCTCCTCTGCTCCATTCCTCCCTCCAGAGGTGAGGGCACAAGGTGCAGCCCACAGGTTCCAAGGTGAGTGCACACGTAGGGACTGGGAAGCTGGGGTCTCTGCTGGGTAGGTTTCCGGGAGAAACAGCTCAGACTCTGGAGGGAGTGGGTCTGCGGATAAGGGGAATCTGGTTTTAGGGCACCACCGAAACCTACATGTGGGAGCCCAGCTTTTGGATCAGTGGTACCAAGCCCTGGTGGGTGTCAAGGGAGTCACTCCTTCATGCCCCCCCATTATTCTCAAGGTTCTCAGCAAAGGATGACTGGCACCTGTGGAAGTACAACAAGCCCACTTCCCCCACTGTTCCCAGGCCAGGTTGCCAGCTCATCAGGCACTGAGCCAGGGGGAGGGAGCAGGGATGAGGAGCCCGCTCTGGGGATGGTCGGGAGTGGAAAGTTTGACACCATCTCACAAGCAGAGCCTGATCCTTTTATACCTGATGCCCAAGCAGGAGGAGACTTTGCAGTAGACTTTGTGGGCATGCAGACCTGCAGGGGGGGGGCGCCTGGGAAAAGAGGGGCCCCTGGCTTGATCTAGCCATATGGTGGGTGAAGTGGGAGGGCAGGGATAACTCAGGACCCTCGAGCATTTGACAGAAGGGGTCCCTATAGGCAGTCACTCAGGGGGCTGCCGTGTGGAGGCAGTGGAGGGGCAGTGGATGCATTCTGACAGGAGCAGGTGGGGGGGGGGAGACAGAGACCAAAGCAGAGCACTGTGGTTCAGGTCCCCATTTGTAGAGCTAGTGCCCCAATCAGCCAGCAACGTTAGTACATCCAAGAGAGGAAGGCCAGCCCCAGGGTTGAGGAGGTGGGGTAGGGGAGGCAAGCATTTGGTGATGACCTGAAAACACTGCGGAGGCATTAGCTAGAAGGAGAGGGGAACAGCAGCTGCCCTCACCCCCATGCACACACACAGATCCACACCATACGGAGTGAGGCCTTAGTGCCTGGGCCCTGGCGAGGTTCAGAGGGGGCTGTGAGATGAGGAGGAGCCAAGGAAAGCTGGCAAAGTCACTCCCTTCTGGGCATAAGAACTGAGACACTGCAGTTTTGCCCTCGGGGAGGGGTCCCTGACATGGAGGAGTGAAGGAAAGAATGAGACATGTTCATCATTTCTTCTGTGGCATTCTAATGCGTGCTAGGAAGAGGAGTTGGAGAGCAACGTTTTGGCAAGGAAGGGGCAGTGATGGGATATAGGACCGACCGAGGCAATCACTCCCAAGATGGTCTTAGGCACCATATCCCTTTGGAGATGTGGGGAGACCTGAGCTGAGCTCCCATTTGCCCCTTCAGCCAGGACCCTGTGGACAGGGCTTTGCCCTGGCCCTTTCGGGTCCCCAAGCTTCTACCCTAAGGGATTCAGTTGCCAAAGGGCCGCTGGGTCTAGGAAAAATCAGAAGCTGGGATGGGAGGGACGCTTGGCTGCCTGGCCCCACTTCTATCCTTTAAAGGCAGGTGGGGGGCCTGAAAGGCATTAATAAAGAACTGTGTTTCTAGAAATCCCGTCACCTACATAGCACTTTGCTGGGCATTGTTCACAGTGGCCCTGAATGCTGGAGTCCAGTTTGTGCCCAAACAGAGAGGCCCATTTACTTCCCAGCTGTCACTCATACACTTATTCCCAAGAGCACTTTGCTCTCTGAAGCATTGGGCTTGGAATAACGCATTTCCCTCTTTGCAGCTCAGCTTCTGGGCAATCAGCCTGCAGTGAAGCCAGCAGGCTGAACTGCAAGCGTCATGCATGTTTCCATGGCAGCAGTGTGATGTAATAGAGAGAGAATAATGGCTTGGCTATAGGACTGGGTGTAGACAGTTTGAGCTGATGAGGGAACAATAAAAATGTATTTGTGTACAGTACCTTACAGTTTACTAGATACTTTCGCATTCATGATCACATTTGAGACCTGCCAGTGGGCATTGCTAACACCAAGAGCTAAAAAACAGGGCAGAATCACACACGTACACATGCTCACACATTTAGTTCTGCCTGCACATTAACACACTTACACATACAAACAAATTTGCACATTAACTCACACATAGATATTCATGTAAGGCCATACACATTCATGCAAACCTGCACGATAACACACACAAACATACACATACATGAACAAGTTCACACATTCATTTACACATGCAGATTTGGTCACATACTAATACATTAACACACATATGTTCAGACATTCACATGCATGAAAATAGACATTAACGTGCTCACACATTCATTCACAGACAAATATGCTCACATACATGCACACACCCAATCACACACAAATAGCATGCTTATGAACACAAAAATTCATTCATACATAGACACACAATCATGCACATATTGCATGTAGTTAACAGTTACATACATGCACATGTGTATTAACATGCTCACACACTCACAAACCTGCACATGCACAAACATTCATATTCACTCATTCACATGCAGAAATGGTTATACATACACTAACATGTGCATGTTCACTCACACACATTTACATGCCCACATTTATTCACACAAACGAACGCATATTAACATGCCTACAACAAACATGTTCACACATTCACAGACAGGGATGCACTCACACATTTACTATGTTCACACACATGAACATGGTCACATATTCACTCATGCACACAAACACACTCAGAGTCACTCATGAACACCCCTCCACTCACAGACACAAACTCACATTCATATTCACACATTAACAACCTCACCTACAAATATGTTCATGAATTCATTTGCATTTCAACATGCTCAAAATTCATTCACACACAAACATACATCACCCACATTTAGTCACACACACCCGGGCATGCTCATACATTCATTCCCACACAGGAACATGCTTATATTCACTTAAACATATACACACGATCACTTGCACATGAACAAAATCATACACATGAACACATTCAGATACAAAGGCATAAATGTGCTCAAACACATATGCACACAACTAGAACAGATGTACCTCACTATTGCAGCATGGTGGAAATGTGAAGAAGCATGGAAAAATACAATTAATGTAACCTGGGGACTATAGTAAACAGAAAGACTGTAAGATTCTTGCATCAATGCCAAAGATGTACTGTGTTAATAATATGGGGGCATGGAAAAACTATGCCAAATGTACATTATGGACTGTAGTTAGTGGTAAGGGTCTGATGATATTATCTCATCTGTAACAAATATTCCACCATGGTGTGGTGTGTTGATGGAGGGGTATTGTATGGGAATTCCACACATGTGCATGATTGTTTTGTTAGTTCACAACATCCCTAATAATATATTGTTTAACATACACACACATTAACATACTCACACCCCTTCTCACACATTGACTCATACAGACCCATTCACATAAACACAGTCATATACTCACAGAATCACTCACAATACACAAGCCCTCACAGTCACTCACACAGGCATGCCCACATACACTACCATAAGCATACATGTATTCACATTCTCACATGAATACACTCACCCATACATCCACACATTAACACACACAGGAGCACCCTCAAATATTCACTCACACACAGACATATTCACATGCAATCATGTTCACTCACATTTGCATATGAAACACACACTTTTTCTCTCCCACAAAAAGAGCACTCGCACATTAACTCCCATTTAGATTATTCACATATTCAGTCCCACAGACATGTTTACAAACACTCACATGCTCTTACATTTATTGGCAAATCCTCACACAGACATCCTCATATAAGAAAATGCTCACAGAGTCACACATTTCCTCACACATGAACACACTCAGTCACTCCCATATACCAGTATGCTCACATGTATGCACACACTCACATATCCACTCACATGTGAACATATATATAAACTCACATATAGTCACACAGCTCCATACGAACATATATACACCTAGTCACACATTAACACACTCACACATGAAGATATTCAGATGCTCACATGTGTACTTACACATATAAACTACACACATTCACACACATTAACATGTTCACATGAACAGGATCATTCATTCACTCACATTAACATACATAGTCAATTACACAGAGGCATGCACACTTAAACTCACAGGTTCACACATGTAAACATACAGATTCACACCTACAAATATGCTTACATGCACTCACACAAAATTGCTCACACATGCTGTACACCAACACATAAACAAGCTCACATACCGGCTTACCCACTCAAATTCCTGCAAATGCTCATACATGAACTCACACATACAGACATGCTCATTTACTCACACATATGAACACAACCATACATTCATGCTCACACATTCACACATAGAGAAATGCTTATACATTCCCTAACATAAATACACATTAGCATGTTCAAATGAACAGGCTCATGCATTCATTCATACACATTCACACAAATATACTCACACATTAACACACACACGAACATGCTCACTCATTCACTCACAGAGGAAGGTATTCACACATTTGTGTGTTAATACAACACAAGCATTCTCACATATTCACTCATGCATACAAAGACACTCATACATTCACTCACAAACACCCCCTACACGGACAGGTACAAGCTCACCTATCCAAACTCAAACATTAACAGGCTCATATTCAGACATGCTCATGGATTTGTTTGCACATCAACATGCTTGCAAGTCCCTCACACACACACACTTATACACACTCACATGTAATCATACACCCCAGGCATACTCACACATTCAAACACATGAACATGCTTACACTCACTCAGACATATGCATTCACTCTCACATTTTCAAAGGCACACACATGAACACATTCACATGTTCACAGGCACAAATGTGCTCATAAACACATATGTACAGTCACATATTAAAAACACATATGTATACTCACATATTCACACACTCACGCAATGACTTACAGAGACCTGCTCACATATACTCACACTCGCACAAAAACATGCTCATATTCACACAGGCATGCTCACATAGTCACACTATCACATTTATTCACACTTACATGAACAAAGGCTCACACATTCAATCCAACACAAACATACATGTGCTCACAAACACTCCAACAAATAGTGCACATGAACTTTCTCAGTGACACACTCACCCATACACCCACAAATGGAAGCCCTCAAGCATTTACTATCACACAGACATACCCACATACACTCATATGTACATTATCACATGAACAGGCTCACATACACTGACTTCCCTGAACATTCACTGACATATACAGAAATATAGATTCATTGGCACACAGACTCATTCACATACATTTATGCATGCACTCAATTGCTTATGAACACATGTTAAATCCCATATATAGATACACTCACACATTCCCTCCCACATAAACACACTGAGGCATTCACTCACAGAAAGACATGTTCACGTATGCTCACAGACTCATACGTTCAGTAGCAAACACCCACATATTCACACATACAGAGACAAGCTTACATACCAGCACACACATTCACTTGCCCATGAACATGCTCATATACACTCAGTAACATCGCACATTCATTCACTTACACATGAAGATGCTGATATCTTCACTCCCACACACTAACATGCTCATGCATATGCGCATGCTTATGCATATGAACACACATTAACACAAATTCACTCACTCACAGACACATTTCCTCACACATTAACATACATGTGAATATGCTCAGGCATGCCCACACGTTCATTCATACACATAAACAGACAACATACATATAAACATTCATGCTCATAATTCACTCACATAGAAATATCCACACACATATGCACACACAGATTCTCACACATAGGCATTAACATGTTCACACAAAGAGGCTCATGCTTTCAGTCATGCAGATGTACTCACACATTAACATGTTCATAAACACATTCATGAATTTACTCACACACAGGAATTTTCTCACATATTAACATGCTAACACACAAATGGGCTCACATAGTCACTCCCACACATGAACACACTCATTCACATACACCCTCATGCACCCACAAGCACAGTCATGCAGTCATTCATACACTATTATGTTCACACACAAATAGCATTTGTGCACATTGACTCATGGATTCATTCATACATGAATGCACATTCACTCACACAGGAACACGCACCCATGAATATGCTTAAGCATACAGACACACATATTCACTCCCACACAAACATATGCATACAGATACACTCCATGCACTCAAACACACAAACAGGTTCACACACTCACAGAGGCATGCTCACATGTACTTACAGATTCACATTTATTCACACACAAGAATACACTGACATACATCTTTGTTCAAATACACAACCATTCCCATATAAGTTTGCGTAAACATTCACGCAGGGTCACATGAACATGCTCAGTGACAAACCCATATACTCAGATTCACACATGCAGGAATACACTCATGCTTTCACTAACCTGCAAAAAATGTTCACACACTCACATACACTAACACATGAACAGGCTCACACATACTGACTGGCCCACACATTTGTTTCCACACACATACACGCTCTACTACAAGTAGATGTTCACACATTCACTGGCACACAAACACATTCCATCACACATCACTCATACTTGCACATTAATACAAGCACACATTTGAACTTGCTCACATATACAGTTCCACACAACCATACTTGCACATTCACTCACACATATAGACATCCTCATACATTCACTTAAACCCACATGCCCACAGTAACAAAAACACTCATGCAACAAGTTCATATGAACAAGCTCATACACTTGAACATAGTCACACATACCCTTATACTCATGTTAACACACTTGTACATGAACATGCCCATGTACTCATATACACAAATGTACTCACACTCAAACATGCTGTCACAAGTTCTCAGGTGCATTAACATGAACAAACACACATAGCAACTTCTCCACACTTTCTACCCCCATACAGGTACACATACATGAACATTCACTCACACATACAGATATACATTCACTGACACATGGACACACTTTTAGTCACTCTTGCATGTGAAACACACAGACACAAAATCACTCTCTCGAAAGCAATCACATTTACTCCCAGCAAAAACATTTACTATTCATTTACACATGTACATGCTTCTACCCACTCATTTGCACATGTACACAATTCCCCCCCATACTCATACTCAATCATTAACTCGCAAACATATTCATGCTCACATGCACATTCAGTGGCAATTGCACACAGTTACTCACACCCAGAAACATGCTCCCACATAAGATACAACCACATTCTCACACAGAGAGAAGCTCACATATAAGCACTTGCATATGTGTGAACGCATACATTCCTCCCACACACCACCATGCTCACATACATGAATATACACATTCACTCACTCTCCTACACTCATAGACAACATGCATGTACATGTGCATATTAACACACACATGAACACTCACACATTGACTCACCATATATGCTCAAATACACTTTCACACTTGCATACTCACATAGCATCACATGTGCACAAATTCACTCACACTTGGACATGGGCACACACACACACATGCTCACACATTCATTCCATTAATTCTCACATACAGATCCATTCATCCATTTACTCCCACACAAACAATTCACATGTTCACTCACATGAGGTCCTGTTCACATTCATTCATATGCACATCCTCACACATCCTCTCCTATACATTCGCTTGTGCACACAAACATGATCAAATATACGTTCATGCTCTTACATCCAGCGGCAAACACATAAACATTGCTAACACCTAATTACACCCACACATTTACTTGCACAGGAGCACATTCATACTTTTATTCACACATACCAACATGCTCACATGCAATGCTCACACATTCACTCACACATACAAACACACTCACATATTAAATACACATGGACCCACAAATTCATCTACATAGATATACATACACATTTATTCATTTACCTGAATATACTCACACATTAACACACACAGTCGCGTTTATACATTCACCCACATAAGCATATTCACATATACTCACATTCATGCTTACATATTAACTCACTATCAGAAATGCTCACACTCACAAGCATGCACTCACCTCCATTTACATTCTCACATGAACATGTTCACACATTCACTCACTGGAAGGTACTCACATTGACATGTTAGCACATATAAACATACTCATATGTTCATTCCCAAACACAAGACACTTCACACTTTCCCCCATATACTCACAGGCACATGTTCAGACTTTCAGTCACATTAACATGCTCATGCAAGAATATTCTCATGGATTCACTCAAACATCAACATCCTTGAACATTCACTCCCACACAAACATATGCATTCACTCCAACACACACATAGTCACACATGATCATGTTCATGTAAGTTCATGGAAGCACCCCCAAGCTCACACACATGAAGTTGCCCACAGATTGTCTCATTAACATTAATATGTTTACATAACCATACACTCACACTTTACAAATACACTCATGCATTCACTCACACTTGAATGTGAACACACTCAATCTTCACACACACCCACATTTTCACATACATGCATTTTCATAATTCACTCACAGAAATGCACATTAAACTCACACATAGACTTGCCAATTCTCACACAGACACATGCACTCTCATGCATGAATATATATGAATATGTTCACACATACACCCACATACACACATTCACTCCCACACACATTAACATCTTCACATAAACAGGCTCACATATCATTTGTGCACATAAATACTCATCCATTCAGTCACCCAAGTATACTCACGCATGAACATATTTACACACATACACATTCCCATACACTCACAAGCACACACATGAATATGATCACATATTTACTCACACATGTATCTCACACTTAGCCATACACTCCCACATTAACACACTCACACATTCACTCCCATGCAAACAATTCAGTCACTCCTACACACATTCATATGCATTTATATGCAAATGCACACTTCCTTCCACATAAATACTCAAATATTCATTCTTGAACACAAACATGCTCACATACACTCATTGTTCATCCATTTAGCGACAAACACACATTGGCACATTCACACCTGTGTTCACATTCACTGGTGCACTAACACACTTGCATACACTCACACATTCCCTACCCTTGCATGTGAAACACTCACACATAACAATCACATTCACATATTTACTCACAAACACATCCATTCATGCACATTCCCGTCTACAAACATTCTTTCACTTGTACATACAGACACCTTCAGTACACTCGCATGCTCTTAACGTTTAGTGGCAAACCCTCACAGAGTCACTCATTCTCATAAACATGCTCACACATAAGAATATGCTCACACTTACAGAGATGAGCTCACACATACACATGTTCCAGTACACATGAACACTCACACATGGTTACACATGGATACACACACATTCACTTGCACACAGACACACTCAGACATGCACGCCACACACCAGCATGCTCACATGCATGCACATGTACACACTCACACACACATACAGACATGCAAACATTTACACAATCAAAAACACATCCATTCACATACCTGAACTTACACATTAATATATTCATACATTCACCCACAGGTAAACATACACACTCACCCAGTCATGCTCACAAAGTCACACATGCAGAAATGCCCACAAATCCCTCAGATATATGTTAACATGCTTACACAAACAGGCTCATGCATTCACTTGCACATGTAAACACATTCATTCACTCAACTCTGCTCACCCAATAACATGCTCATTCACTCACACACAGAAATGTACTCTCACATTAACAAGTCTGTACACATGAACATGCTCACATAATCACTCCCTCACTCTCACAGGCATATGTTCACATATTCACTCACACATAATCATGCTCACACAAATATGCTCATGATTTCACTCAAACATCAACACGCTCACACATTAACTCAAACACATGTACAGTCACTCCCATACAAAATCACACACAGAAACAGTCATTCACAAACATACTCACATGTTCACTTACATGTTAATATGTGTGTGCACATAAACATACATTGATTGGCACTGACACAGAAACTCAAAAATCACACTTTCACACAACTACATATCATTTTCATGTAAATGCCTATAAAGCAAGCTCATGTGAACAAACTCACACATAAATATGTTCACATATTCACTCACACATATTAACATACTTATATACATACCCATACACTCACACTTTCCACACAGGTACACTCATGCATTCATTCACACATTCACTGGCATACAAGCATACCCACACATTCATAGTAACACATGGACACACTCACACATACTTATACACTAACGTATTTAATCCCACATAGATACATACTTGCACATTCATTCACACACAGGTATGGTTACATAAAATCACGAGGTCACACATTTTTTCACATACACATGAACATACAGATATGCTCATACATTTGAACACAAACATGCTCATATACCCCCACATAAACACAGAAGCACATGAACAAGCTCACCCATGTGAACATGCTCACAGACACACATACCTATACACTTACACATTAATACCAAATGCAATGGATGTATCATGATGATGGGAGTGAGTGTTGCTGGGGGGGGAGTGGGGGGTGGGGGTGGTGGGGTTGAATGGGACCTCATATTGTTTTTTTAATGTAATATTTTTACAAAATCAATTAAAAAATAAAATAAAAATAAAAATAAAAAACCACACTTGAACACAAGTACCCTCATGAATTCACTTACAAATATGCTCACAGACACTTACACATTCTCACACACTCACAAGTACACTGCCATACTCATACACTGAATTGTCTACACTTTCACTACCATACATAGATACACTCAAAGCATGCACATCCTCACTTCTTCATTCACTCAAACATGCTCACACATTAATGCTTTCGTTAACATCTTGACATTCAGGCTCAGGTAAACACGCTCACACATTCACTCACAGGAATGTGCTTTTACATTAATGTGTTCACATACATGAACATGTTCGCACATTTACTCATGCATGAATGTACTCACCCATTCATGTTTTCACACATTCATTCAAACTCACACATGAATACACTCATCCACTCATAGGCACACCATATAATCCATACATTCATTCACACGCACAGATATACACATTCATTCAAACACATGAACATGCTCTCATACACTCAAACTTGGACACTGACACAATTGCAAATGACTAAAGTCACAGCACATACTTGAACACATTCATGTATTCACAGACACAAATATCACAAACATACTCAGTCACCATCATACTCACATGTACACTCACATTGACATTTTCATGCACACTAACACTAATTCACAGTGATACTCAGACTTGAACACAGACACACATATGGTGTCACTTGCTCTCAAAGTCATATGCACATATCCTCCCATGTAAGCACACTCACACACATTCATGAATTCACACTTGTGCAGGAACACATACATGGACATACATATTCATTCTCACACAAACATTTGCACATTTATTCACACTCACATGAACACACAGACATGCTCACACACATGAACATGCTTACAGGTACATTCAACCATACACACACACATTAACACACTCACACATGGACATCTTCAGGCATTCACTCACACCCACAAACATGCACACACATAAGTACAGTAACACATGAGGAAGCTCACACATACCAGCTTACCCACACATTCACTCCCACACACATATACACTCAAATTCATGTGCATCTTATACTTCATTGGCACACAAAAGCACATTCATTCAGTTGCACAATAACACACACAAATAGACATACAAGCATTCAATAAAAAATACACACATTAAGTCCCATATATAGACATTGGCATACACTGACTCCCACACAAACACATTTGCTCACACACACATAGGCATGCTCACATTCACTCATATACACATGCTCACACATTCCCACCCACACCCATTTGCATATTCCCTCCCACACACGGCACACTCGTGTCCAATCATATGCATGTGCTCACACATTAACTCACACCTTCACTCACACAGACATGCTCGTGTACTCACATACTCACGTGTTCAGGGGCAGACTCTTATAAGTTTATTCACACATGCAAACACGTAAGGGCTCACTCGCATTCACACACACATCCACACACAATCACACTTTCACCCATTCACTTGCACATGGACACAGTTATAAATTCACACAGTTGCCCATTCACACATTCACTTGTACACGAACATACTGATACATTCATTCCTGCACACCAACCCCTTTATTTTCTCTTTAGTTGGCCCTTCTGAATTTTGGTTCCATAACCAGAGGACTGACCTGAGGGCCACCACAAACTAAGGGACTTCCGTGAGTTCAGATGACTCCCTGCAGTAGGGTGACATGTCATCAAGCCACAAAGGTTTGCTGGGATTTGGCACATCTGACATAGATTCAGTAAGCTCCTTCTGGGGCCCCATGCTAGGTGGTGGGACAGTCCCCACCAGGAGCCTTGATCTTAGGATGCAAGTCTAGCCCTTTGCTATGGCTTCCTAGACTGTATCCATAAAAATTACTCCACCCCAGCACTGGAAAAGATATCCAGACCTGTGACCTAAGCAGCCTGATGGGCTTGACCAGCATTAGCTGTGAAATCAGTGCTTGCACTATCCCCGTGTGGATACTCCGTGAGGAAACTAGGGACAGGAAACTAGGGTTCAGAGAGGTTAAGTGACTTGCCCAAGACCACACAGGTAGTGCATGTGTCAAAGCTCTTCATGTCTGTCCTACCCTGCGTATAACAGCTTCTTCCTATATTGCAGGTAACCCCCTGCCTGTGGGAATATCTATCTACGTCTCCAGGATTGAGCAGATCTCAGAAATGAATATGGTAAGTGTGTCAGCCACAGCCACAAGGAGGGTAGTAGCCAGGGGACGTGAGATAAGGAAGAGCACATAAGCCATCTCCAGCTGTTCTGGCCTGTGATATGGAGGAACGGGGTAGGTTTGGGAAAGTCCAGCTGTCTGGAAGTTTTTAAAAAAACTGACACCATATACAAAATCTCAGTTCCAGATGGATGATGAACTTACAATTGAAAAGCATTTAAAGCAAAGCTTTTAAAAGATAATGGAGGATTCCCAAACAGCACCCTTCCATCAACACTCCACACTATGGAAGAACATTTGTTACAGATGAAATACTTTGGTTAGTAGTAATATTTTGGCAGTGCTTTTTAATCATTAGTTAAAAAGGCTTAACAACAATGCAAGGTATTGGTATTAGAGTGAGGTATGAGAGCCCTGTATGATGTTATATATGTTTGTTTTGTAAGTCTACAACTATTACTATACATGTATAGTTTATGTATGTTTATGTGTGAGTGATATACTTCAATAAATTTTAAAAATAAAAAATTTGAAAAAATATACTGGAGGACACTACCTTTGTGTCCTTGGGTGAATTAGGATTTTTTTTTAAAGACACACCCATGAACCTGAACATTGATAACTTCAACAAAATGAAATATTCCAATTCTGTTTAGCCACAACTTCTGGGATTTCTGTTTTTGCAAAGAAACAAATCCAGCATAGCAAGCATGAAAGGGTAAGCTGAGAGTGGATGTTTTGCAGCCAAAGGACTGGTATTCACAATACACATAATTCCTAAGAGTTAATCAGAAGAATGCAAAAACCTGATAGAAAAATGTCCTGAAAATGTGAATAGGCACTTCACTTTTGCAAAGGAAACCAAATAGCAGATAAACATGAAAAGATACCCAACCTTATTAGTAATCCATGAAATGCAAAAGAAAACCAAAGTGAGATCCCATTAAATACCCACCAGATTGCAAAAATCAAAAATCTGATGAGAGCAGGGCTGGCAGGGCTCGGGCATGGGAACTGTGTCCCGCTCTTGGTAATTTTCACTTCAATGTGTTAATGTCACTGTGGCTTGGGTATGTCTAGTATGTTCATATAAGAAAAGGCATGATGTGTTCATAGAAGGGAGTATTATCCAGCAATACTGGTGAAGAAATTATATTTGCACCCTTCATCCCGAGTGAATGAATCTCACAAATACAATGTTGAGTGAAAGAAGCACATGACAATTCCAAACCAGATCGGTCAATTTGGCCCAAATTCAAAAATAGTCCCAACTAAGCAATATATTGTCTGGAAATACATATGTAGATGGCAAAACGCTATCAGAGAGTGAGGGAATTATCATCATAAAATCTAAGATAATGGTTACTGCTGGGGAGGGGTGGTGTGTTCTGGAAGGGCCATCCAGCTGCTTGAAAGTGCCTGGCAAAGCTGTTTCCTAATCTGGATGTTAATTCCGTGAGGTCTGCTGTGTTGTTTTTGTACTTGTCTATATTCACGTGTGTGCATACACACCAGTACATGCATGCACATGCATGCACGTTCAAGTCAGGGAGCCGGCGGACCTGACTTACACTTGGGATTTCCCTCTCTCTCCCCAGGACTACACCATCACAATGCTTTTCCAACAGACATGGAGAGATCCGCGCTTAGCGTACCACGAGACCACCCTGAACCTGACTCTGGACTATCGGATGCTGGACAAGTTGTGGGTCCCCGACTGCTATTTTCTGAATAGCAAGGATGCATTTGTGCATGATGTGACCGTGGAAAACCGCGTGTTTCAACTTCACCCAGATGGCACAGTCCGGTATGGCATCCGGTGAGTCATGCTGAGGGCCCAGGGACCTTCACAGCTTGCTGGTGCTGGGTGCTGGGGAGACACACAAGCACACGTGAAGGAACATGCAGAGAAGCCCATTGCTTTCCAGATTTGTCTGTCCCCGCCCTGCCACTCCTCCTACCTGGTAACCAGAGTGGGACGATCCCAGTTTCCCTCAGAGGTCCTTGGCCATCCTGTCCCACCTTCGCTTTGGCTGTTCCTTCTTGTCTGGGATGTCCTCTTCCTTCTTTTCATCAGTCTAAGCCCTGCCCACCCTTCAGACCCTCACGCACCTTCCCTCTTTTTCAGGAAATCCTCCTCAATTCCCTCAACTGCAAGACCTCCCCCCCACACACACACACCTCCTTTAACATTACACACACTCCCGTGCAGTGAGGCAGGGGCCTGGCAGAGGCCACCAGTCATATTGGTACCTCGCGGGGACCCGGGAGGGGAAGGGGTCTCTCCACACAGATCACCTGCCTGTGAAACTCTGCGGTTGTCTGTTTATTGCTTCACAGACAGTTGCCACAGTGCTCCTCAAAGCTGTATCTCTGCACACAGGGTGCAGCTCTTCCTATTTTGACAGGGCTAGTCTCTGAGCTTCTCTTCCTTTGGGGCACTCCTGCTGCATCCCTTTGTTTCTCCTCTCCAGCCTCTTTCCCATGGGCCAAGGCACAGGAGTCAGAGGATAATGAGGTTTGCAGGGAGCAGGTCACTGGCCACACTCATGGTCCCGGAGCCCTGCTCATGTTGGTACACGCCCACCACACACCTGCACTCCGCCGTGGCTCTAGAACCTCTGCTGCTGTGGCATAACCAATGTGCTCTCTGGGGCCCATTCTGCCATGGCATCAGTTTCCTCTGTGGCCCTCTGCCCCTGACCCTGTGAGATTTCTGACTTGTCATTCATCTCTTCTTTGTTTGAGGCCTGCCAAATCCCTTGATGTCTTTGTCACATACAAATCCCCTCTCTGCCCCATGCAACTCATCTCTCCTCCGGGTAGGAAGGAAGGAAAGGGTGGGGGAGAAAGGAGAAAAGATGAAAGGGGGAGGGAGAGAAGCCCCAGCCTTAGTGTACCTGGGTTGGGAAAATGCAGGTAGGTCGGGCCTTGGTGTCACTCCTTTGCTGTGCTGCCTCTCTGCCTCCTGCACTTTCCTCAGGAATGGCGTGTGACTCACATGACCCTTCCTCAGGAATGGCGTGTGACACACGTGACCCTTCCATTTCCTTCCCTTTGCAGACTCACTACCACAGCGGCTTGTTCTCTGGACCTACATAAATTTCCTCTGGACAAGCAGGCCTGCAAGCTCGAGGTGGAGAGCTGTACGTCTATGGCTGGTGACCCCTTCTTCCCTGCCTGGGGCTGTGGAGATCAGGGAGCCAAAGGCAGAACTGACAGGGAGAGGGCCATCGCACCTCCTCTTTACCACTTCCTCCCCCTCCTCTCAAAGACAGATGGCGGGTGGATGGGTGGGTGGGTGATAGGGATACATGTCATCTGGGAGCAGGCCTTGAAGGTGTAAATGGAGCTATTGGGAAATTGCACACAAGCCAGAAGGGAGGAGCATGCAGTGTCTCTTTGCTGTGCTTTCTTTCCTGGCTAAGAAACTCCAGACTGAATGTTTCTTCCCCAGTGCCTCCCCTGCCTCCCCTCCCCCCTCACTAGGGCTCCACCAGGCCTCAGTTGCCCCTGCCTAGCAGCTCTAGTAAACCACAGAGGGGTCCCTGAAATCAGTCTTGGCCTTGCAGACCACTTTGGGCGACATTGACCTCTACCCATTTGAGGACACCTCCTAACTGGGCTCCCCCATTCCCCCCACAGATGGCTACACGGTCGAAGACATCATATTATTCTGGGAAGACGAGGAGAATGCTGTCCATGGGACCGAGGAGCTGCAGATCCCTCAGTTCAGCTTCCTGGGGCAGACAATTGCCAGCAAGGAGGTGTATTTTTATACGGGTGAGCCGGTCCCCTTCCTGAGCTCACGTCTCATCTCCTCCGCTCCCTCGTCGGTTTCCACGGGCCTCTGCCAGGGCTTCTGCTCTCTGCTGCCTCCTTTCCCATTTCCTGCTGGGTGGGTGCCTTCAGGCATCCTGCGGGTGGGATCTCTCCCCTTCTCTGCCTCACTCCACGTCCAAAGCCCCCATTTCCAACATGACATTGTCAGGTGCACTTTTGCAGTAAGAGGAGCAAGAGTTTTGTCCTCGCTTTCAAAGGTCAGAGCAACCCAGTCCCAAGCCATCCCCCACCTCACCCCACAGAGTGGAGATCAGAGACCTGGAAGGTGAGAGACCTCCTGTCGAGGTGGACAGCGATGTCTATCTGGACGACTGCCTCCACACCCTTCTCCTCAGTGGTGGAAGGGGAGCCGCCTGGAACTTCTTGGAGGGGAAATGCATTAGAGTCAAGCACTCCACCTGCTTTGCTGGGCTACAGGGCCCACTGAGGCACACCGTCATCACTTGCCTGCTGGTGCAGCCCACAGGGCCAGCTGTGCAGCCTGCCTAGGCTGGGTGCCTCTTGATGGGTTATTAGAGGCTGAACTGCCCGTCGTCTCCCCTCCCACAACCACCCGGCCAGGTTCCTACATGCGCCTGATCCTGAGGTTCCAGGTCCAGAGGGAAGCCGACATCTACCTCGTGCAGGTCTACTGGCCCACCGTCCTCACCACTATCCTCTCCTGGATATCATTTTGGATGAACCACGATTCCTCTGCAGCCAGGGTAACAGTTGGTAGGTCCTATCCAGCCCCCAAGGAGGAGGTCCAGTCCTTTTGTTCAGTGGGGATAAATGTGAGAGAGGAGGAGAGGCTTGTGGAGCAGTGAGTGCTGGGGCGGGTGCTCGGCCAGCCTGGTCCAGCACCTGATGGAGAGACCAACCTTGGGGATGGCTCTGAAAAAGGCAATGGGGCTGGGATCCTGGTGTTTTAGGCCCACAGTTCCTGGATGCATTGTTTATTGAATACATTAGTGAATGGACAGGTCACCCAATTACATAAGAAATGCAGCACAGAAAATGGGGATGCAGCCCGTCACACTGTCTAGTCCTGCAAGGCAGTGGAGTGCTTCCAGAGGAGGGACCCTCAAGTGGTGTCGGGAACGTGGACACAGAGAAGGATGTGCCCTAGATTTCAATGACTAAAATGGCACCAGGAAAGTGTTCAAGATGGGTTTTGAGGCATTGGAAAAGGCAAAGTCACAAGACATGGCATTTCCGAAGAGGGAATAGCTTGAATAAATGGGATGAAATCACAGGATTCCTGGGGTGGGGATGTGGGGGAGGCAGCAGAAAGACAGCCTGGATGGCCTCGGGAGGACCTGGAACTTTCCATTGAAGCTGTCGACCATCATGTTGAAAAGATCGACGGGCCCATCTCAGGGACATGCTCCACTGCCTCCTGCTTCAGGAGCACAATCTGGACTAAACCTTTATATATTTTGTAATATTTTGGGGCTCGTGCATCTTTCCAACAGAAGTTGTCTCACCAAGTGGCAAGGGACCGAAGGCCTGTGGACTAGAAGGCAGAAGGGACAAGGGACCAGCATAAGATAAGACAGAGCTGGAGGTGCAGATTGGAGTCAGACAGTGGACTGGACCTTTGGGACTGGGCTGGAAGATGGGCAAAGAAGAGCAGAGGGGACTTGAGACAAAGCCCCAGGCCTAGAGAGCAGAAGGGCTTGGCTAAGAGCCCCTCCCCTCTCCAGTGATTGCCAGAGGGCCCCACTCCTGCAAGCCTTTGCTCCCTTCCTGCCAGAGGAGGCTCACCCTGTGCCGTGTTGTTTGCAGGCCTGACTTCAATGCTTATCCTGACCACCATCGACTCTCATCTGCGGGATAAGCTCCCCCAAGTTGCCTGCATCAAGGCCATTGACATCTACATCATCGTGTGCCTCTTCTTTGTGTTCCTGTCCCTGATGGAGTACGTCTACATCAACTATCTCTTCTACAGCCGAGGACCGCGGCTCCACCGTCGGCGCAGACGGGCCCACAGGGTCATCGACCTGGATCGCTATCGCTTCCAGGAAGTGCTGAGGGGAGATGTGCAGGTTGGACTGTCCAACAGGCAGTGAGCTCTTCCTGAGTGCTTTTGGGATCCAAGCCCAGCACTTGACCCTTACCCCTGCCTCAGCCCCTCTCATCCTCATATGCACAACACATACAGGGCAGCACTGTGTAGTATCCTTCCTTCATAGGTGAAGGAGCTGAGCTCAGAGGCAGAGTCCCTGTCCAAAGGCACATAGCTGGGTCTCCCCAGACCTTTGGACATCAAAGCTGGCCCACTTCGTGGGCTGCCAGGGCTGGGGTAGAAAGACAGGTGCCAGAGAGGCCTTTCCCTGGCAATTCCAACTCCCACAGCCATGCCAAGGCTTTGGCTGTGGGTGGGCCATCTACCTCCTGCAGTCCCACGCCTTCTCAGGGAGCCCAGAGAAACAGACTGCCCCTCAGGGGATGTGACCTTCCACAGCATGCTGACAGCCTCCCCTTTGTCCTGTTCCTCAGCCCACTGAGCACAAGAGCCCCGAGGAGGAGATTGCTCTGGCCATGGAAGAGGTGAACGACAACATCGCAAGTCCTGAGAGGACCCCACAGTGCGGAGAAGACACTGCTGGAAAAAGCCCCTTGCCTCCTCCCTCCCCCTTAGTGCACATCCATGTGGACAGTTTGAAACTGATGACCCTGTCCGTTTTCTCCTCAGAGGGTGAACTGGTTGATGTGGAAGATGACCTCGACTCTCTGTCCTTCATCCCAGCTCAGGCCTGGCTGGCCACCCCAGAGCGCCTCAGCTCTTTGTCCTCCACTTCTGAGCGAGCCCAGCTGGCCACACTGGAAAGCTTCAGCTTGCTGTCCTCTGCCTCAGGCCAAGCCTGGCTCGCCACCGCTGAGAGCCTGAGCAACCTTCCCTCCACCTCGGAGCAGACCCCATGCAGCTATGGCACCCGCTTTCCCGGCTTAAAGGCTGACAGTGGTGTCCCTTTCCCTGAGATCCGCAACCGTGCCGAGTCCCGCGGCCGTTCTGAGACCCGTGACCGAGACAACCTGGAAGAGAGCTCAAGCTGGGACGAGAGCGGTGCCCATGGCCGTGTCGGGAGGCCTCTGCCTGACCATGGCCAGAGGTGTGTGCACGCCGCAGCCTGGGATCTGGATGAGATCTGTAGCTTACATGAGGACATCAACGTGGAGAGTGGCTGCCTTGGCCTTAAGGAGCATCTCAAGTCTGATACCGACGACAGTGGGAGCCTTGATGACAACGACGAAGTCCTGGCCTGCAGCCAAGGGAAGAATAGCAGCTCTGAGTCTGATGACAGCTGCCCCCCAAGCCCTGGGTGTTCATTCAGCGAAGGGCTTTCCTCCAAGCTCTTTAACCCCGACCACATCCCTAAGGTCGACAGGTGGTCCCGGTACCTCTTCCCTCTCGCCTTCGGGTTGTTCAACATCACCTACTGGGCATACCATCTCAATTAGTCCCATGGAACACCATTCACAGTTCCTTTCCATTCCACTTTTCCTTCTTTGCCTTTGTTCATTTGACTTCGTTGTTATCTGGACAATCCTCTGAGCTCTTTATAAGCCTAGGGTGGAGAGAGGTAACTAGCACATCAGTTTTCCTCTCCTGCTAGAAGAACTCACATTTAGAAAGACTCCCAACAGCTATTCAGCACAGAAATGCCCTGGAAGTGTTTAGAGGACAGCAAGGAGCTGCTTGGGTGGGAGTGGAGCAGAGAGGATCTGCCCCCAAACATTTCTGGGGCTTTTCTGTTCCCCTGGAGTGTTGAATTTTCTTTTTCATTACTTTCTTCCTACTGCTTTTCCCTCCTAGGGATCATGGTCCCTGTCGGGGTTTTATGGGAGAAAGTCAAAGTGGGTCAGGCCGGGGTACACAGGGGAACATTTGCAAGTGCCTTTTCCCCCACTGTTTTGCAGTCATTGTATTTTGAGTGTGGTGTCGCGAGACGGGATGGGGGTGCAGGCTGAAATGTGTGCAGCAGGGACACGGGATTGGAGCTGACATCTTTGGGGCAATTGAAGTGTCTGCCTCAGAACGCTGGAGGATGGGGCGCCATCCGTCGTCTGAGGCAGGAGTTAGCCTTCTGAGTCTGGCAGGTGAAGCTAGTCTCAGGGAGAGCCCTTGGCAAATGAAGACTGGGGATAGGAAAGTTCTGACTTCGAGTTCACCATCTGATCTAGGATAGCAGACGAACAACTCTTATGCATCCGTACACTAGTGCTTTCTCTTTGTCCAGTGCATAGTCAGTGTTCACCAGCTCACAGATGTGAGGACATCTCTGGGCCCTCACAGGAGCCCTGCAAGCCAGGGAAGGCAAAGCGCACAGTGTTCTGGGGACAAGACGGAGGTTACGCATCCTGCCTGAGTAGCCACCCCACTTGCTCTTCCTTCCTCTCCTCCTAACTCTCTGAACTGAGGCGCTCCTTGGACACTTGTCCCGTTCCTCCCTCCCCCTTAAAAAAACAAAGAGGGTGCTCCAGCAGTTTCTGCCAGTGGCTGGCCAATGAGCAGCTCTCCTCCAGGAAGTAGGATTGGCCTGCCCTCCAACGTGCCACGCAGCTCCAAGCACTCAGCCTTTGTCCCTGCTTCCTCCCTTAGGCAGCCTCCTCCACAGCCTCCCCACCACCACCTGCCCTTTGCACTGTGCTTCTGTGTTGATGTTTCTGTGTATACCTGGATGTGTGTATATGCATCGAGGTAGGTCTGCATGCACGTTCATCCCCCTGAGAAGCTGTATAGCTCTGTGTATAGCAGTGTAAATCTATTTTAGTGTATATAAAGTGTAAATATAACAACATGTGGATGCATATATGTGTGCACACCCCTGTGAATGTGTGGGAACTTGTATGTATCTGTGTGCTGGTGCGTGCACATGTGGATGTGTTCTGTGTGTGTGGATGTAAGGAGTATATTTGTGCATACCTGTGTGAGTTTACCTGGTTTGAATGGTCATGAGGGGAAATACACCTGAATGCTGATGCATTCCCTGCTGGTGGCCCTTCTAGAACCACCACCATTCTCTTGGCCTCTTCCTTTGTGCAGGTGGCTGGTTAACTGAGTGTTGTACTCTAGCTCCCTGTTCTGAGGAACAGTCTCCCGGCCGCTGTCCACTTCTCCCCTCCCTCCACCTAGCTGAGCTGTCTCCTGAAGAGAAGAGATTTGGAGTGAGGATCTGTGGAAGCCCCGACTACAGCCACAGCTGGTCACGGGGAGCTGGTGCCAGGTGATGGGAGGGGTATGGAGACCCCAGAAATGCCTTGAAGGGGGATAAGCTGGGTGTGCAGAATATTTTGCTTCATCCTAGAAGGAAACGTCTGGGGGTAACAAGGGCTGGGGAAGGAGTTTTGAAGATGCAATAAGAATAGAAATACAGTGTAGACAAGGGGATGGGCAGGTCAAAGGACAGGAGAGAGGGTTGTGTATAGCCTCTATTACTCATCCTTGTACTTCAGTTCCCTTGTAAGCCAACCACACACATGGGTGCTGGTTGCAGCAGCAAGCAAGTGGTGGGAGTGAGGAAATGACCCCAGGGATTGGCTGGTGGGAGGTGGCTGCATGTGTGGGCTGCAGTGGTTGGCCCCTCGTGGGATGTGTGTTGGCCACTGAACTTCAGTGGCAGGCCCCAAGTTCAGCCTTGGATTAGGAAGACCTGAATTCTACTCACCCCCTCCAGCAGAAGAGAGGTTTGAAGGGTGAGGCGCTGACCAAGGAGGGAAGTGGCCCAGCTTGTGATCTCTCTTCTACACACACAAGCACAAAGCCTCACACAGACACACACACCTACACAGTCACACACATGCACCCGTGGGCACTTGGACTTCATCAGTATATGTAGAAAAACACTCAGACATGCACATTCATGCACATTCACTCCCATGTTCTCACACGCACATGCAAAGATCTTGGAGGACAGCTTTTTAAACACCAGAAAGTTACCAATGGAATGTCTGCGATTGCCTCTTTCTTTCTAGACATCCCTCAGAGAGGTGAAGCTTCCAATTTTGCTGCTGAACAGCCCAAATATGGGTTGATTTCAATTTGGGTTTCAAGGGTCTGGGATGGTCTTCGGGCCCAAACTGTGAGTCCAGGAAATATATGACGGGGCCCCCAGCCTTGCAGGGATGGTTAGTTCATGGGAGGTGGAGTGAGGTGTTGAGGAGATTGGGGTGGTGGCGATCCACAAGGGGATTTTAAGAAGATGTGTCTGGCAGAAGTACACAGGAAGGCTTCAGAGCACACTGGAAGGGCAGAGAGGCCAGCTGTAAATAGCACTATTGACTCATATAGCTAGATACAATAATGTACCTTAAAAGGACTATTTTGCCCTAATGTGCTGCAACAAGACCAGTTTGAACTCTCCGGAGACTCTCACTCTGTGAGGTTCAGTGTCAAGGTGAGGTGGAGGTTTGGCAATGCCATCTTCGAAAATTGCCAAATCTCCCCTTGTCGTGTCCTATGTGTGACCTGTCGTCAGCATTGTTGAGCCCCATCCTCAGCTGTCCCCTTGCCCTCCCCAGCCCCACCTCCAGCTGGCTGCCTGCTCCTCCTCCCATTCCCCACCTCATACCTAGCTTCAGCCCATTAAGCCATTCGCAGCTCCAGCCAATGAGTGCTTGTAGTGACAGACAGTTTGGACCCAGGGCAGAGAAGGGGCAGCAATGTGTAGGTGGCCTGCCTTTGGCCCTGGAGAACACAGAAGTTAGCTAAAGTCTGGTCCTTTTTTCTTCAGAAGGAAGGGGTCTTGCTCAGTGTCAGATGGAGCACCACCAATTTACCAATCTGCCCACCTCCCCTCTGTTGTCCTCACACCAGCTATCCCATTGACTTACACCCCACAATCCCTTCTTTGCCACTACCACGGAAGTGTCTTTCCAAAGGGATTTTTTGCTGGGGAGACGTGGGACATGTTTCCTACCAAGTCCCCCGCTGTCCCCTCTGCCAGTGTGGGGTGCCTTGACACAGGGAATGGGTGAGCTGCTTGGTCTTAGTGGAGCTTGTCAAACGTCCTCTTGCACTCAGTGGCATCTTGTCAATGACAAGGCTGCCCAGTCTTTGCACATTGAGACCTGGATTTTGCTGAGACTGTGGCCATTCCTAATAAGGTTTCCTTATTCTGTACATACAAGAGCTAACCCTTTGCGCTGTTAACTAACCAATGCCTTCACTACACATGGTATCTCCTAGCCACTTCACAGCTCACATCAAAGGAAGTCATGACCTGTCCTCCTGAAAGTGCACTGTGTTTGTGTCTGTTGTGTAATGTCCTGTGATCTAAATGAAATCTACATTATCAGGGCTGGGTTTTCAGGGGAGGGAGCGGGGAGGGTGTTAAAGTATCCCACAGAGTTGCTGAAACCATGAAATGGTCCTACATGGTCAGGGTCACCTCTGGAAAACCTTTGCACAGAATATATTGCCGGCCTGCATCCTCTGGGTCTGTTAACCACACACAGAGCGACTGGTGATGATAGTGCCAGGGGCTATTTCAGAGGGCAGCCAAGGCTGCCAACAACCTCGGCCATGTTCTCACTATCTCCCTGGCACCAGGTCCCTTCAAGGAAGGTCTGGGACCAAGGCAGTGGCATTCTGGAACTGAGTGAAATATGTGCAGGTCTTCAGGAAGAAGAGAAGGACCGACACCTAGGTGTCCTGATGGCCCAATCCATGAATGGGAACAGAGTCAGCCACCCACAAGATGATCCTGGGCCCTCTCTGCCCTTGCAAAATGAATATTGTTGTGTGAAATAAGACCCTGACCAGTCCTGACTCCAAAAAGTAAAACGTGAGGAAACATAAATGTATGCGTGTGAAAAACAAACTGAAAGTTTTGTAAATAGACAAAAGGGGAAAATAAACATATAATGGCAAATCATCTCATGGGTCATCATGTTTCCTGTCTGCCCATTAGAGGGACCCTGGAAGCCTCTGGCTTCCACTTCTCAATTTGACCTTCCTGTGCCTTTACGCTTGCACCTCCTCACGCCAAATGCAGGGGACTTGGAAACGTCACATTGAAATTAGTGTATCCCTTTGCACCAACTATTCAAATCATTTGGCGCAATTTTTAAAACCCACCAAACCATTGTGATGCCCAAATACAAGGTGGTCATTTATCTCCATTTTATTATTTATTTATATTTTTTAAATATACTTTTATTTTTTTTAATATACTTAGATTTCACAAAATGTTGCACAAAATTTATAAGGGATTCCTACAGTTGATTTTGTTATTCTATATGTCTATCCTTGTGCCAATAATGTGCCATTTTGATTACAGTGGCTTTGTAATAGTCTTTTTTTAAAAGGATACATAGGACACAAAAAAATGTTACATTAAAAAATACAAGAGATTCCCATATACCCCCCACTCCTCCCACAACAACATCTTTCATCAGCGTGGCACATTTATTGTATTTGATAAATACATTTTGGAGCACTGCTGCACCACATGGATAATAGTTTACACTCTCCCCCAGTCCATTCAGTGGGTCATGGCAGGATATATAATGTCCTGCACCTGTCCCTACAATATCATTTAGGACAATTCCAAGTCCTGAAAATGCCCCCACATCACATCTCTTCTTCCCTCTCCCTGCCCTCAGCAACTCCCATGGCCACTGTCTCCACATCAATGATACAGTTTCTTCCATTGTTAAAGTCACAATAGGTCTAAAAAGAGGCCTTTACAAAGAAGACTACATGGATGTGTAGAAGAGAGTGGGCAGCCCCGCAGCGGGGCTGCGTGGAAACCCAGAGTGGCCACTGGAACCCTATACCCGCGGCTCTTTCTCCGGCCCCTTTTGTGCAAACATCCTCACCCTCCACCCCTGTGGGGGCTACTTTCTGGTCAGCCCACAGCTCCAAGCTGGGACACACAGGACGAAAGTGTTTCTCAGAGGGCCTTCCCTCTCCAGTGTCATTCTGTCAGCAGTCCCTGGTCACATGCCTTGTTCTCCTCACTGGGCTCAGGTTCTCGACTCTGCCTGGCCCCTGATACCCAACCCAAGGCCCGCAGAGAACTCCGTGAGAGTGCAAGGGGCTGGCACCTCTCCCCTCAAGACAAATGCTCCCTCTGGCACGCCTTGCTGGGCCAGGCTCTGGGGTGAGAACAGCTCCACAAGGCCCTCCCCACAGATTTCATTCTGACTGCCTGAGACACTTCTAGAAGGTTCACTCCCAATTCCTGGCAAACTTCCTACTGCTAAGAGCTGACCAGGCCAGGAAGTCACCAGTCCATGTGGATGGAGGAAGAACAATTGAGGATGGGGGAGGAATTTTCACAGTACAACGGGGACCTGCCATCAACCACCAAGTTCTCTTCTGCTGGCTGAGATCTCCCTGACAAGTCAGGTTCTAAAGGACAGGATGTAGGGAGGTATGCAGACCAGAGGCTGGTTGGCTAGTTGGTTGGTTTTTAAGAACCTTGAGTGTATCTTTAAACCAAAATGTTTTAAAAGTACCAAGGGTAAGAGCTACTTGTCATGGGACACAGACGAGTTCCTGCCTAGTGGTCTGGAAGCATTTTGGGGCTGCACAGGGAATTGGTGTCAGAATTTGAACCCAGATTCTCCTGATGGCCTGGCTAAGGCTTACTGCTACAGAATCCAGTTTGACACCTTCAACTCTAGATTTTGCAATTTCTGTTTCTTTGCCTACATTTTTTTTCTCCTGGGATTGGTCTCTTTTTGGTCTGGGTCCCCCCAGGTGTGTCAAGCAAACTTCTCACTGAAAACCAAAGAGACTGAGTGTGGGGGGGGGGGAGGAACCATAAGAAGTGATACCTTTCTTGGGGAGGAGAAAAGGGAGGACAGAGCACATCAGCTTCTTAGAAAGCCTCCCTGTCGTGCCCAACGGGGGGCAGATTACAAACATCTTGGAGATAGTGGGCCCCAAGTTCCCTTCCTGCCCGTGTGCCCTTGGTCAGGACCCGCTTCACTTGGGGGCCTCTTCCAGTCCTTTTCCTTCTGGACCCCTGACCAGCTGGCCAGCCTCTTTTCACCATATGCCAGGTGGGGAGCAGCCCTCGGAGCTCTGCCCATTGAGAAGACTTTCCGTTGCCACCGTCTCTCAAGACCACACCTAGCGTGGCTGAAAGGCAGTGCTGCCCATTTTCAGGCAGCACCCACTTACTGAACCAGCCCATCCTCCTTCAGCTGCTCAGAAAGGCCAGCGGTGTAAACTGTGGCGGGGTGTGTGCAAGTCCACACCTCCTGCTCAGGCAGCTTATTATACTCTCTAGTCCTGCCCAGCACACAGGCTGAACCAGGAGCACCGTTCTCAGCCATGGCTCCAGATCCTTTTAAACCCAACACCTAGGATCCAATGACACTATCTCCTCTTTTTTGTCCTTCCAGCCTAGAGGTAGGAATGACTTTCTCATGGTGCTAATTATTGAGTTCCTCAACTCTCCTCTGTTTGAATTCTCCATCATTTGTATAACCAGTTCCCTACTACATTCCCTCTGTGTTAGATACTTACAGTGGTTTCTATTTTCCTGCACAATCCCTCACTGTTACATGAGTCCAATTATATTGATTTTCTGTTGTTAAAATTCTTGGCATTCCTACGCTAAATCCAAATCTGTCAGCAGCAGTTAAATATGTTTAAGTCTCCTCTATGAATAATAACAAACAAAATACCCCTGGACCTTGAAACCTCCTCTAAATAAATTCTATCTCTCTTCTCCTCTTGACAGTCATCTCAAGAATAATTTTCTATCTCTCTTCTCCTCTTGACAGTCATCTCAAAAATAATTTTCTACACACCCTGGTTTTTGTATATTCATATATAGAGAGAATTCTATAGGAAATTGAAAAAATGCAAGCAGTGTACATAAAGCTATGTTAACACTACCTGTGTGATACGAGCCAGTTCATACTCAGAAGGAAAAGTATTAAACCTAAATAAATGTATTAGAAAGCAAAAATATATAAAACATCCTAAAAATTCAATAAATAAGGAAACTAATAGGATATTAAACCTAAAGCATTAGAATATAGGGAAAAATGAAGATAAACACACAAGAATGAAAGTGATAATAGCATCACCACTAAAAAAAGCCAGTTCTTTGAAAATACTTATAAAACAGACATTTTTACAAAATAAAAGTTAATTACAAAAGAAAAATGTGAACACACAGTATAAGTTAAATATAACTGTACAAAATATAAATGTAGAAGAGATTTGAATATTATAAGAGAACATTACAAATATGTTAAACCATTCCTTCAGAACAACCAATGGTGGACAAGGAAAGGTTTCTATATATAGAAGTATGGCAGGAAATAAACTGAAAAGAAATGAGAGAATTAGAGAATTACCATTCTGCATCCTCAATGGATTAATGTATGAAGACGATGATCATCGATGACTGCCAACATCAGCCCAAAGGCAAAGGGGGACAAGCAGAGCAGCACCTACAGAGTGATTCGCAAAAAAACACACCACGACAATAATGAAACAAACAAAAGTAACTTAATCTGATCCAGCTTCTACTACTAGCTCCCAATTTAAATAAATACAAGGACTGAAAAACACGTTATAGGCTATCATAGTGTTATGTTCAGCAAAATCCACACTATGGGAAACTGGACAGAACTCATGACCTGTTTGTTTTCCTACAGAAAGAAAAACACAAGGAAAAAGAGGAGATACAAGGGGAAACCTATAGATTTAAAAAGACACAAGGATGGATATAAAATATGTAATATTACATCATAAACATATAGGGGACAACAGAATGATAATGTAAACCATAATGTAAAACATAGGATAACTAAAAATGTTAGAAAACTGCGTGTCCTAAAGTATGCACCACAATGTAAGCACAGATGTCACCTGGTTTGAAAGCTATTGTCTCAGACTCTGTACATCACTTTAAGTAAATATGTTGTGAATAGGCTGTTAGAATATCGCTGTGGAAGGGAAAAGGTTTTGTGGTGGATGTGTGGGAGTGCTGTATATTGCATACATGAATTGCTGTGGTCTAGGGCTCTTGTGAAGAGAAGTTCAATAATTAGGGGGAAAAAAAAGGAAAAGAAAAAGATAGGATGTAGAATTTTTCCAAGTCAACACGTATTCTATATCTAACCTTTAAACCCATCGCTATATCCCATTTTGCTAGTAAGAGATCCTGACATGATATTGGGGCTTCAATATTCAGGAAGTTCTGGATCCAGAGTGGTCCAACAATGGCAGCGGAGGAATACTGGTATAGGATACTATTGACAGGGGATATATGGCTGACAGGGAGCTATACAGGGCATATGTCCAGGGTGCATGGTAATGTTTGGATATACTCATAGTGGAAACAATTAAAAACTAAAGCTGGGGGGGTACTGGGTCCCTGGCCGGGGGTGCTGTGCCGTGGTCCCTAGGGGAGCAGCGGCAGTCCCCCAGGTACAACGGTAAGGACCAGGAAGGAATGAGGGTCCAACAGTGAGCCCCTGATGCTAGACTATGCTTGTGAGCTGATAAGTCTAAAATAAGAACAAGGCCTAGAGTAGCACTGTGCCTGGGAATTTCCTCCTGACAGCCTTCATGTTACTCAAATGTGGCCAGTCTCAAAGCCTAACTCAGCATCTAAATGCAATGCCTTCCCCCCAGCGTGGGACATGACACCCGGGGATGAGCCTCCCTGGCACAGAGGGAGCACTATCAACTAACAACTGATAATGCAACTGGAAAATGACCTTGAATTGAAGGTTCGATGTGGATCAGTAGAATATCCCTGTCTACATAGAATAATATGACTTTAAAATGCTGTTTGATCTAATGTAAGGGGGAAATAGAAAGGAGAAATGAGTTTATATGGCTATGAGTCTCTAAAAAAAAAAGAGTCTGGAGGCTGTCAGAAGGATTGCCCTTATGCACAACTGAGCAGAGTCTAAGAGACAGATAAAGTAGATACAATCCCCAGGTATTGGTTCCTTTGAGGGCTAAAGGGACCCACGGGTTCTATGGTCATGGCAGATAGGGTTCACTGCCATGTCAGATGGCCCTTCTTTGGAGCTGGTGTTTCTGCGTGATGAAACTGGACCCAGAGGGGATCTCTTTTCATAAGACTATCATGCTACTTTACTGGAATTGTAGTTGGTATTGGGGTTTAAGATATATTTAGGGGATTGAATCTTTTTACTGACAGTATGATAGCCAGGCCCTGAGCCTCAACAGACTCCAGCTCCTACAATCTGAATTATTGGACTCACCTCACTCAGCTAAGATGGAGTTGAAGAAGGACAACCACCACACCATGGAGCCTAGAGTGCCTACAACTGAAAGCAGGAGGATTGCATCCAGTAACCATGTGGAATCTGAGCCTCCTCTTGACATAGAGGTGCAACGGACACAACCAATCCAAGGACCTCAGAGAAAAGGTGGCATTGGAGTGGGAAAAGTGGACATGGTGGCTGATGGGTATGGGGAATGGCAGGAAGAGATGAGATGTGGAGGCGCCTTTGGGACTTGGAGTTGCCCTGGATGGTGCTTCAGGGGCAATCACCGGACATTGTTAATCCTCCCAGGGTTCACTGGATGGAATGGGGGAGAGTGTGGGCCATGATGTGGACCAATGACCATGAGGTGCAGAGATACCCAGAGATGTACTTACCAAATGCAATGGATGTGTCATGATGATGGGAGTGAGTGTTGCTGGGGGGGGGGGGGGGAGGGGTGCGGTGGGGGTGGTGAGGTCGAATGGGACCTCATATTTTTTTAATGTAATATTTTTACAAAATCAATAAAAAAATAAAAAATTAAAAAATTAAAAAATTAAAAATAAAAAGACTTCAGGAACATAATCACAATGTAGACCATAATTGGAGGCCATATTAATTTTTTAGGATGTATAAGATCATCAGGCAAATGTGAAAAGTAACTGGGCATTTGATGATATTAATGTCTTATTTAATTTTTTTTAGGAATGATAATTGCATTGGGTTTCTGTTTTCTGAAAGAGCCCTTCTCTTTTAGAAATGCGTACTGAAACACTTAGAGATGAAACTATATAATGACTAGGATTATAAATGTACAATTTGCCTCACATTATTCTAGCCGCCTAGATGGGAGTGATAGGGGTATAATTGGAACCAAATCCCCCATATATTGATGACTGCTGATGCTGAGTGTCAGGTATATTGGACCTTTATAGCCTTCTCTCTACTCTTGCAGATGTTTGAGACTTTCTGTAATAAAAGTTCTTATCATAAGTATAATGATATTACAACTTAAATCCTAAGTGAAACTGGTCACTTTTTAGAAAAATTAAATGACCAAAATGGCCCAAAAAGAAATAAAAAAAAAAAAAAACGTTAAATGAACAACAGAAACTGAACCTGTATTCAAAGTTGAAACTACCAACAAATATTCTAGGACAAGGCAGTTTTGGAGGCCAGCTATAACAAATAATAAGGGAAAGGTAATTACCATCTTATGCAGACTCTTCCAAAGCAGACAAAAAGATGGCCAATTACGCAGCTCATTTTCCCTGGCTTGCACTTCTTGATTCAAAAACCAGATGAGAAGAACCACCCCATGAAAAGAACCCTTTACCCAAGTTCACTCATGTAGTAGTAAACATTCAAAATAAATTAACAGCTTAGCCAACATGGCAGTGAGTTAAGTGAACAAAAGGCTATGCCCATGTAATGAAAATAGATTTAAACACTACAAAATATATTCTACTGTAATTCCCCACAAATTAGCGGAGAAAAAATGCATTTGGTCACATCAGTGGGTACGGAAAAAGGCTTTGGAAGAAATTCAAAATGAGTTTATGTTAAAAATTTTTACCAAACTAAGATTTAAAGGGAATGTCATTTTCCTAAAATATATGTTAAACATATTTAAATGTGAAACATTAGAAACTTTCCCATTTAAGTCAAGAACAAGATATAGACTTTTGCTATTACCTCTACCATTGTAAACTGCACTGGAACAAAGTCAGGGCTACAGATATCAAAACAAATGAAAGATATAAATATTGAAAAGATAAATTATTTGGTGACAATATGATCATCTATTTTGAAAAGGCATAGACAAATAGAACGTTGAAATGAATAAGAAACTTCAAAAGCTCTTATGGAAGCTCGCTAGAATAAAATCAAGAACCTTGCTACACACAAGCAATAACTTTTTAGAATATGTACTAGAAAATACTCACATTCATAGCAGCAACAAAATCCCAAAATTACCTATGAAGAAGCCTAACAAAAATGTAAAAGTTCTGTATGGAAGGCAACAAAAATATTTCCTGATACTTTCAGCTAAAAGAAACATGTACCATGCTCATTGATGGGAAACAGAATATTGTAAAGATGTCAATTCTCTTTCAGTTATTTACAGATTTCGTGTCTTCCCTGTACTGCCAAGAAGACAGTCAAGCTCAGGGCACTATCTTCCAATCCCAAACTCAACCCAGAAAACTGTAAAGGGAGAATGAAATAAATATACAAACCAACAACAAAATCTAAATCAGCCATGAGGAACCCGTCAGGGAGACTGAAGACCCTGTGGAACTAGTTCTTGTGTTTAGGGTGTGAGGAGTGCAGGGTGGCAGCGAAGCTGGGATGGGTCGGTAGCCTGAAAGAGAGAACAGATCACAGGAGAGGTAGGCGAAACTTTTAAAACGTCTGCCCCTGCTTGCCTTCCGAAATCTTAGGCAGTGCCTCAGACCACAAATGCCATAGCCATGGGGGCAATATCAAGACAGCCGGAAAGATGGGGTTGCTTGAGGCTGTATAAGCGCAGCGTCTGTGCTAATAACCACCGGAAACCACCTAACTACTTCAGTGGGCAAGGGCTGGCCTTTTTAAAAATTATTTTAACAGAGTATAAAGAATGCAGTGAAAGTAAAAGAACAAATGGCAGGCAGAATCACACATATTCAGGGTAGGTATTCTTTCATAAAATTATATATATATATACTCATTCATTGGGTTAAAAAAAAGCAAAGAAGAGGAAAATCAGTGTTAGATTATCTGAAAATTCCCATCTTCCCCAAAACATGTTACTCAGCCTCTTCCATGTTCAAAATACATCTTTCGTAATAAAGTTTTCAAAGTCTAAGTCTGGCTGGTACAGCCACTCCATGGTAAGGTGTGACATTTCTCTGACAGTCCCCCTCCTATCATGGGTGCCCCACCTCCACCATCTACCATCTTGCCTTGGACCTGGAGACATTCTTTGCAAGGGTTACTGGTATGAAAAGGCTCAGAGCTGGCAAAGAAGGGAGTCTCCCAAGGAACAATGCACCATGGAGCCAGGAACAAGAAGACAGCCATCCTGAGAGAGGACTGAGGGTCCACACACACTCCAAGACAGACGGATACTTAGAATCCAGATCTGCCCCTGCTTTCAGTCCTGAGTCCAGAGATATGGAGGCTGGATGTTGCTCCTCTGACTTCTGCCTGGGGAAGGGAATCTGAGGGAGGAGGGGCCGTATTCTGAGGGTTGAGACCACAGGTAGGCAGGGGAAGGAGCCCCAGGACCTTCAACACTGTATCTGCCAAGTGCAATAAAGGACTATGTCTGTAAGAGAAAGCAACAGGGAGGAGCCAGAAGCCAGAAGTCAACAGAACCCAGAAGAGAAAGGCAAGGACATCACCATGTGAAGGGAAGTCCAAGGATTGCTGGGCAGCCAGATGCTACCCACCGAGGAGGAATCCAACCTTCCAGCTTCTGAAACCACAAGCCAATAAATTCCTGTTGTTAAGCCCTCACACTCTGCATTTGTCCTAGCAGGTCAGGAAAAATAAAGCTGCCCAATGGTGCTGCATATTCTCTGAGATCAGGATTATTTTTTAAATTCCCAGAGGAGAGGGTGATGGGGTCTGGGGTGAAAATAATAATAGAAAGAACTGCCGTGCAGTGAAGATCCAATCTATGCCAGGCTTTGTCCGAGGGGCTGTCCATATGTTAAGTGCACCCCACCAGTCTGATAAGACAGAGCTTAGCAAACCCATTTTACAGATGAAGCAGCTACGGCTCATAGCACTGGGTCATTTGACCAATATCACAGGACTGGCTGCAAAGTGGCAAGGATGGAACCAAATCCCTGGTTTGAGTTCATCTAGAGCCCACATTGTTCCTACTTCTGCCACCCCGAGGCAAAACATTTCTCTCCTCACTACACCATAGTGTCTCTCAGGGGACACAAAGGGCCCTGTGGCCGAGGTACTTTTTAAAAGCAGACCTAAAGAAGGAAGGTGAAAAAAGGGACTTTCTGTGACTCTTAGTAACAGAGGGTCCTCCTAATCAAGCCCCAAGGTTCCATAAGAGCTGAGTCAGGCCAGGGCCTGACTTTTTTTGCCCAGTCCCAGCATGTCCTGCATAGCAGCCCCCTTCCCCTGCTCTTTCACAGAGTGCCCTCCTCTCCACCTCTGTACCTTGCCTGCCTTACAGGAAAATCCTGGTTTTCAGTGTGCCTGATGGCAGGTGCACAGGTTTTCAGACATGTGCGGACACTTGGAGGGGATTAGAGACTCTTAAGATTTTTACCATTAATCCAGTGGAATTAAGATCCTCCACCTGGACTTTTTCAAGTTATTGCAAAGGGCAGTGCAGAAAAGTGCTATTGACTGAAGAAGGGTGGATCCTTCCAGCTGAGTTTTACAGGATCCTCTGAAAATTCGATGTGATCCTGTGTTTGAAAGCACCTGTCATATAGTAGGCACTTGAAACAGTTGGAGAATTCCAAGGCAAATTTGTCCTGCTCAGAAACTCCTCCAAGAACTGAAAGGGATTGTTATGATGATAATTTTTAATAGTGTCATTTATTGAGCACCTACGAAGTAACTGTTTATGGAAGAGCCTGCAGGCACCTCCACATCTTCTCTTCCCCTCCTTCCTGCGCACATGGGAAGCTTGCATTGCCAGTCCACTTGGAGTTAGGAGGGGTAATGCAACTAGCCCTTACCAGTGACATGAGCAGATGGATATCTGGTCACTTCCAGGCAAATGAGAGTCAGTGTGCCTTTTCCATGCTTTCTCTTCCATTCAACCCCAAACATGGTGACCCTGCATTGAGATGGTGGAACTACAAGATAGTCGCAGCCTGGATCCCTGGGTCACACAAGAACACAGAGCCCCTGCCTACTCACATCAGACTTTATGTGCACAAAAAAATGAGTTTCTGTGTGTTAAGTCATGCAAATATCAGGTTTTGTCTGTTACATTAACTAGCAGCTACTTTTTTTGTCTTTATTTTTTTAATATTACATTAAAAAAATATGAGGACCCCATACACCCCCCACCCCCTCACCCCATTCTTCCCATATTAACAACCTCTTTCATCATCATGGGATATTCACTGCATTTGGTGAATACATTTTTGAGCACTGCTGCACCACATGGATAATGGTTTACATTACAGTTTACACATTCCCCCAGTCCACCCAGTGGGCCATGGCAGGACACACAATGTCCAGCACTGTCCCTGCAGCACCACCCAGGATAACTCCAAGACCTGAAGATGCTCACACATCATATCTCTTCTTTGACATACAGCTAATATTTCTGTTATTAGGCTTATTTAAATATCTTAATTACAAAGTAGTAGTGTATATATTACTGCAAAAAAAATTCTAAAAATACATTTAAATCACAACTCCCGTGTTAAAAATTTCCTCCAAAATTCATCTCCCTCCTCAAATGTAACATTAGCAATCTAGTGGGTAGTATTTTAAACCTGATTCTAGGCTTTTCTCATAAATAGATATATTATAAAATATATCTTGCTTCTTAAAAACTACATGGGTAATGATGTACATATTGATCTGCCACTTGCCTTTACCACTTAGCAAAATGGATGCAGGATATTGCCATGACAGCACGTAAAGATCCACCTCAGTTTTGTAACTATCCCCTAGAATTCTAAAATATTTTTGACAGTAACTAATTAAACCATTTTTCTCCTGATGGACACATAAGTCGTCTCCATTTTTTTCTATGATTAATAAAACTGAAATGAACAATTTGAACATAAATTCTTGAACAAAAGTGTTTGCTTCCTTAAAAGGTTATCTTTCCAATGTGGACATTGGGCTAAACTGGAAAGGTTGTGGTTTTGATTTTTTTTTTACATTTTTTGTCTTTTTTTCAATGTTACATTAAAAAAACATGAGGTCCCCATATACCCCTCACTGCCCTCACGCCACTCCTCCCATAACAACAACCTCCTCCATGATCATGGGACATTCATTGCACTTGGGGAATACATCTCTGAGCACTGATGCACCACATGGTCGATGGTCCACATTATAGTTCACACTCTCATCCAAACGATGCAGTGGGCGATGGTAGGACATACAACGTCCAGTAACTGTTCCTTCAGTACCACCGAGTACAACTCCAAGTCATGAAAATGCCCCCACATCACATTTCTTCTTCCATCTCCCTACCCTCAACAGCTAGCATGGCCACTTTCTCTACATCAATGCTACATTTTCTTAGATTACTAATCACAATAGTTCATGAATAGAATATCAGTCAGTCCACTCTAATCCATATTCTATTCCTCCATCCTGTGGACCTTAGAATGGTTGTGTCCACTCCACATCTATATCAAAAGGGGGCTTAAATTACAGATGGATGCTGGATGCAATTCTCCTGCTTTCAATTGTAGGCACTCTTGGCTCCCTGGTGTGGTGGTTGACCTTTTTCACCTCCATGATAGGTGAGGGGGTAAGTCAAATAAACCAGAATGAAGGAGTTGCAAGTCTGTTGAGGCTCAGGGCCTGGTTATCGTATGGACAGTCCAGAGATTCAGGTCCCCTGGGTATACACTAAACCACAGCACCAACCACAGGTCTGATAAAAGTAACAAGAGAGGCTTGTGAACAAAGATCACATATGAGTCCAGCTCCATCACACAGAAACACAAACTCTGAAGTAGGGCCAACTGACATGGCACTGAACTCCATCTGCCATGACTCTAGAACGTGTGGGTCTCTGTAACCCTCAGAAGAACCAATACCTAGGGTTGTATCTACTTTATCTGTCTATGGGACTCTGTTGAGATGTGCATAAGGGCGACCCCTTTGATAACCTCCCAGTTCTTTTTTGGAGACTCATCACCATATAAACTCATTTGTCCTTTCCATTTCTCCCTTTAATTCAGGTCAAAAGGCATTTTTAACTCTTGATATTATATGTAGACTGAGATATTCTGCTGCTCTGAGTTGACCCTTTTATTCAAGGTCGTTTTCTAGTTGCATCATCAGCTGGCGCTTGGTAGTAATCCCTCAGCACCAGGGAGGCTCATCCCCAGGATTCATGACCCACACTGGGGGGAAGGCAATGCATTTACATGCTGAGTTTGGCTTCGAGACTGGCCACATTTGAGCAACACGGAGGCTCTCAGGAGGTAACTCTTAGGCACCCTGCAGCTCTAGGCCTAGTTCTTATTTCAGGTGCACAGGCTCACAAGCATAGTCATTAGTATCAAGGGCTCATTGTTGGGCCATCCTTCTTTTTTGGTATTTGCCATTGCACTTGGGGAATTGTTGCTCTTCTATTAGGGAATGTGATAGAGCTCCCCACACTAGGAACTCAGCACTCTGTCAGTTGTCGTTTTTAACTGTAACCACTGTGAAAATATCCAAACAGTTTTAGGTACCCTGGATATATACCCTGGAGAAATCCCTGCCAACCATATGTCCACTGTCAATAACATCCCACACCAGTATTCCTCCCCTGCCATTGTATATTTTTTTCTAATTTAGTTTTTTGTCTTTATTTATTTTTTTAAAGTTACATTAAAAATATGAGGTCACCATATACCCCACTCCCCTCACCCCACTCCTGACCCCATAACAACAACCTCCTCCAACATCATGAGACATTCATTGCATTTGGTGAATACATTTCCAAACACCGCTGCACCTCATGGTCAATGGGCCCTGCCATTGTTGAACCTCACTGTGATCCAAAACTTCTTCGAAAATGAAGTCCAATATGTTGCCAGGTTCCATTAATGGTAAAAGGGAATATAGTGATGAGTTTATAGGTTAGATATAGAATATATACTAATTTAGAAAAATTAAGGTAAAAATCAATTGGGGTATAAAAATTTAAAAATGCAAAAGCCTTTGTTTTTGATGTTTTGCCTTCCTTCACTGTAATAAGTGTTGCCCTGAATGCAAATTAGCAAAGCATCTTCTTCCATCATTTCCTCACTGTCTATGTCCTTGCTTTCTTTTTTTTCCTAGTAAGCTTGTCTTCACAAACGTTTTAGATCATAGTAATTCATGTATATAATATATGGTGCTCCTACATGTCCAACATAAAAACCTTTTCCCTTCCACAGCAATAATCTTTTTCATGTTCATACTATATTTACTGAAAGTGATGTACAGATATTGAGACAATAGCTTTCAAACAAGGTAAAACTTGGGTTTCCATTGTGGTTCATATTTTAGACTATACAATTTTCTAAATTATTAGTTAACTTATGTTTTACATTATGATTTACATTTTAGCCTATAGGCCCCTATACATTTTTGGCATAATTTAATATGTCCTATATCCATCCTTGCATAATCTTGTGGAACACTTCCATTGTCCCACACTTACATTGACTCCATCTATTCAATACCTCTTTCCCCCTCCCCTCAGGACCCACAGTGACAATCAATCTTCATTACTTGAAGGGCCATGTTCAGAGATACTTGTGACAATGTTGAGGGTTTGACATTCTCGATTGCCCTAATGCATTGGGAGACACCATTTCTCTCAAGAGATACAATTCCCTGTATTTGAGAACATCAGTGTTCCCGAGAAAGTAGGTATACCTTCACTCTTATAATATGGGACTATATCCAATGATATAAACCACTATGATAAAATGAGCACTCACACTCCCTGGAAGCCTGCACTGTGTCAGAAGCTCCACTTAAAGCATCTTAAACAGGTAACCTTCCTTATTATATTTTTGAAAAAGTTTTCTCAACTTTACATTCTCAACCTAATACCTGAAAAACTTCTGTGTTCATAAGTTCCACCATCCTCCCCCAAATTTCTTCGGCAGTATTACCCAAACTCCCATACCTAGCCCCCGTCGGGCCCAAAAAGCCCCACCCTAAGTTATCCCTATGCCCCCAATTTATTCCTTCCTTGTACAAATACTTACCTTCAGCTCATCATAGGTTTCACCCATGTAGGTGTCAGCTTCCATCCTTCCTCTACCCATCAAATTCCTTTAAGTCTATCATCCAGTATCTAGCTCTCTGAGACAGCTTGGTTTACTTATTTCATATCATTGAGGTCATATAGTATTTATCCTTCAATGCCTGGGTTGCTTCACTCAACATAATGTTCTCAAGATTCATACACGTTATCAAATGTGTTTGTAGTGTATTCGTTCTTAAAGCTGAGTAGTAGTCCACTGTATGTGTATACCACATTTTATTTATCCATTCATCTGTTGATGGGCATTTGGGTTGATTCCAACTTTCGGCACTAGTGAACAATGCTGCTGTGAACATCGGTGTGCATATATCAGTTTGTGTCCTTGTTTTCAGTTCTACTGGGTATATAACCAGCAGTGGAATTGCTGGGTCATATGGCAAATATATAGCTAGTTCTTTGAGAAATCGCCGAACTGTCCTCTAGAATGGCTGGATCCTTCTGCATGCCCACCAGCAGTGGATGAGTGTTCCCATTCCTCCACATCCTCTCCAGCATTTGTAGGCTTCTGGTTTTTTCATAAATGCCAATCTTATGGGAGTAAGATGGTATCTCATTGTAGTTTTGATTTGCATTTCCGTAATAGCTAGAGATTTGGAGCATTTTTTCATGTGCTTTGTAGCCATTTGTATTTCTTCTTTGGAGAAGTGTCTGTTTAAATCTTTTTCCCATTTTTTAAATGGGTTGTTTACCTTTTTATTTTCAAGATATAGGAGTTATTTTTATATGCAGGATATAAGTCTCTTATCTAATACATGGTTACCAAATGTTTTCTCCCATTGTGTAAGCTCTCTTTTCACTTTCTTGACAAATTCCTTTGGGGTGCAGAAGGCTTTACTTTTGAGGAAGTCCCATTTATTTATTTGTTCTTTTGCTGCTTGTGCTTTTGGTGTGAAGTTCATGAAGCCTTTTCCTATTATAAGGTACTGTACATACTTTCCTACACAGCTTTCCAAAGTCTTTATGGTCTTGGCTCTTATATTTAGGTCTTTGATCCATCTTGAGTTATTTTTTGTATAAGCCATGAGTTGGTAATCCTCTTTCATTATTTTACATGTGAATATCCAGTTCTCCATGCACAATTTGTTGAAGAGGCCATTCTTTCCCAGTTGAGAGGGTTTGGTGGCTTTATCGAATATTATATGACAGTATATATGAGGATGTATATCAGAACTTTCATTTCGATTCCATTGCTCAGTGTGTCTCTCCTTGTGCCAATACCATGCTGTTTTCACTACTGTAGCTTTGTAGTATGTTTTGAAGTCAGGTAGTGTGAATCCTCCAATTTCATTTTTCTTTTTCAATGTGTCTTTGGCTATTCGGGGCCTCTTTCTTTTCCAAATAAATTTCATAGCTAGTTTTTTTAGTTCATTAAAGAATATTCTGTTGATATTTATTGGTATTTCATTGAATGTGTAGATCAGTTTTGGTAGGATAGATATCTTAATAATATTTAGTCTTCATATCCATGAACAGAGAATATTCTTCCATTTTGTTAGGTCTTCTTTGATTTCCTTGAACAGTGTTGTGTAGTTTTTAGTGTATAACAAGTTTTTTTGCCTCTTTAGTTAAATTTATTCCTAGGTATTTGATTTTTTTATTGACTATTGTAAATTGTATTTGTTTCTTGATTTCCTCCTGAGCTTGCTCATTATTGGTGTACAGAAATGCTACCGATTTTTGCACATTGATCTTATAACCTGCGACTTTACTAAACTCATTTTTGAGTTCTAGAAGCTTTCTTGTAGACTTCTCAGGGTTTTCTATGTATAGGATCATGTCATCTGCAAATAATGAAATTTTGAATTCTTCCTTTCAAATTTGAATGCCTTTTATATCTGGTTCTTGCCTCAGTACTCGAGCAAGTACTTCTAAGACAACATTAAATAGAAGAGGTGATAGTGGGCCTCCTAGTTTTGTTCCTGATCTTAGAGGGAAGGATTTAGGATTTCACCATTGTAAACGATGTTGGCTGTGGGTTGTTCATATATACTCTTTATCATATTCAGAAAATGTCCTTGTATTCCAATCTTTTGCAGTGTTTTATCATGAAAGGGTGCTGTATTTTGTCAAATGCTTTTTCTGCATCTATAGATATAATCAGGTGATTTTTTTCCCCTTCAATCTGTTTATATGGCATATTACATTGATTGATTTTCTTATGTTGAACCATCCTTGCATACCCAGAATTAATCCCACTTGGTCATGGTGTATAATTCATTTAATGTGCTGTTGAATACATTTAGCAAGTATTTTGTTGAGGTATTTGCATCTAGGTTCATTAGAGAAATTGGTCTGTAATTTTTCTTTCTTGTGGTTTCTTTGTTTGGCTTTGGTACTAGGGTAATTTTGGCATAATAGAATGAGTTAGGCAATGTTCCTTTTGTTTCGACATTTTGGAAGAGTTTAAGCAATATTGGCATTAGTTCTTTCTGGAATGTTATGTGGAATTCACCTGTGAAGCCATCTGGCCTAGGGCTCTTCTTAGTTGGGAGGTTTTTAATGACTGATTGTATCTAGTTACTTGTGATTGGTTTGTTGAGATTGTCAGTTTCTTCTTTCATCAATATAGGCTGCTTATGCATTTCTAGGAATTTGTTCATTTACTTTAAATTGTGCTTTTTATTGGAATATCATTTTATGAAGTAGCCTGTTCTCATAGTCTTTATTTCTGTGGGGTCAATGTTGATATCTCCTTTTTCATTTCTTATTTTGTGTATTTGCATCTTCTTTCTTCTTTTCATTCTTAGTCTAGCTAAGGGTTTGTCAATATCACTGATCTTCTCAAAGAACCAGCTTTTGGTTTTGTTTATCTTTTCAAGTGCTTTCTTATTTTCTATTTCATTTGGTTCTGCTCTTATCTTTGTTCTTTCTTTCTTCTTCCTTTGTGGTTACTTTGTTGTTTTATTACTAATTCCTACAAATGTGCAATTATTTCTTCAAAATTAGCTCTTCCTTCTTTTTTCATGTTTGAATTTATGGCTGTAAATTTTCCTCTCATTACTGCTTTTGCTGCATCCCATAAGTTTTGGTATGTTGTGTCATCATTTTCCTTAGTTGCAAGGTAGTTATTAATTTCTTTTGAGATTTCCTCCTTGCCCCACAGTTTTTCTAAGAGTGTGCTGTTTAATTTCCATATCTTGGTGTAAAATATTAGCCTCTGGCCCTTGCAGATTTCCAGCTTGATTCCACTGTGGTCAGATAAATTATTTTTATGATTTCGATCTTTCTGAATTCATTGAGCCTTTCTTTGTGGCTTAGCATATGGTCTATCTTGGAGAATGTTCCTTGTGCACTTGAGAAACATGCATATCCTGCTGTATTCAGGTGTAATGTTCTGTTTATTTCTATTAGATCCATCTCCTCTAATATACCGTTCAATTTTTTTGTTTCTTTGTTGATTCTCTTTTGAGATGTTCTGTCCAATGTTGATAGTGGTGTATTAAAATCCCCCACTATAATCGTAGAGGCATCTATTCTTTCACTTAGTTTTTTCAGTGTTTTCTTCATGGATTTGGAGGCACCCTTGTTACAAGCATAAATATATATGATTGTTCGTTCTTCTTGAAAGATAATCCCTTTCACTAATATGTAGTTTCCATCTTTGTCTCTCACAGTCGTTTTGCATTTAAACTCTATTTTGTCTGGTATTAATATAGCTACTCTTGCCTTTTTTTGGTTATTGTTTGCTTGTAAGATTGTTTTCCAGCCATTCACTTTCAACCATCTTGACTCCCTTGGTCTAATATATGCTTCTTATACACAACGTATAGATTGGTCATATTTCCTTATCCAATCTTCCAGTCTGAATCTTTTGACAGGTGAGTTTAATCCATTGACCTTCTGTGTTATTACTTTCAAGGAATTATTTATGTTAGCCATATTTTCTTTCGACTTGTGTTTGTCATATTTTGTTTGTTTTTCCTATGCTTTTTGTCTTTTTTGTTGCTCTTACACTCTCCTCCAGCCCTGCTTCTCCTGTTTTTTTCTTTCTCCCTGCAGAACTCCCTTTAGTATTTCTTGAAGGGCAGGGTTCTTGTTGGCATAATCTTTTAGTTTCTGTTTATCTGTGAATACTTTGAACTCTCCATCATTTTTGAATGCCAGTTTAGCTGGATAGAATATTCTTGTTTGGAATTTTTTTTCTTTTAGTACCTTGACTATATCATACCACTGCCTTCTTGCCTCCATGATTTCAGATGAAAAATCTGCACTGAATCTTATGGAGCCTCCTTTGTATGTGATGGTTCTCTTTTCTCTTGCTGCTTTTAGAATTTTCTCTTTGTCTTGGGCATTGGATAATTTGACAAGCATATGTCTTGGGGTAGGCCTGTTGGGATTTATGGTGTTTGGGGTGCATTGTGCTTCCTGGACATGTACATCCATCTCTCTCAGTAAATTCAGGAAGATTACAGCCATTATTTCCTCCAACACCCCTTCTGTCCTCTTTCCCTTCTCTTCTCCTTCTGGGATGCTTATAATACCTATGTCATTCAGGTATATAAGTCCCACCTGGATTTTTTCTATCGTTTGATTGATCAGTTCTACTATCTCTTTGATTTCAGATGTACTGTCTTCCACATCACTAATTCTTTCCTTTGTCTCTTCTAATCTGCTGTTATTTTGCTGAGAGTGTATTTTTGATTTCTTAAATTGTGCTGTTCATCACCATCATGTCCATTATCTTTTTATGTATGACTGCAATTTCTTCTGTTTTCCCGCCAAGTGTTTTCTTCATGTTGTTAATCTCTTCCTTTACTTCATTAAATCGGTCACTAATATAGGTTTAAGAGCTTTAATTACTTATCTGATGTTCTGCTCCTCTTCCTTGTTTTTAGTTTGTTCATTGGATTCGGCCATGTTTTCCTGATTATTGGTTTGTTTTGTAGTTTTTTTTTGCTGTCTGATCATCATTTTATCTTGACGGGTTTAATCAGTTCCTTAGCTTCTTTGTCTAGTCTTGTCATTTAATTACTTATTGTTTGTGCATATGTGTTATGTCTTCTTTTTGTCTCTTTGTTCTTCTTATTCAATTTTCTTGTTCCTGGCTAAGTTCAGTTTGAAAGAAAATATTACAGCCAGGGAAAGCAAAATGAGTAAGAAAAGAAAATGTATAAAGTAGTATTGATAATTAATGCTAACAGAGGAACCATGTGAGATCTAGGATAATGTATATTAGACTCATCTAAGTTGTGTAGAGTTATAGCAGTAAGTAGAGTACCTATAATGAGACAGTCAAATGAATATGGGGAGGAATATAGTATGCATTAAAAGGCCAGTGTGTTCATGAGAGAGGGAAAGAAAAAAGAAAGACAATAATATAGAGAGTGAATAAAAGACAG